>NC_090651.1:163613250-163875686 GCF_040937935.1 Hyperolius riggenbachi
GTTTGAGAGACGAATTCTATTTTATTTAGTTATTATCTTACATTGGCCCGTGGGACTGGGGGATGGGGAGGTGTTCGGAGGAGCTTTGCTCTTAATCACTACTCCAAAAAGAGACAGAATTCCAATAGCACTCTACTGCTATGAAAATATGAGATAACCCAGAGTTCTTCTCCATTGGTTCATAACCTACCCATGCTAGACCCCTGCCTTCACCTCTGATTGCAATTTTTATAAACCATGGTCTTTTGAGCATCGCCTTCCTCCCGCCACCCCTCCCTCCACCGGTCCTCATTAATATATACTAGATCCTTTAACTAATGATAATCTCCCTGACATTCTATGAGGGTCTATTTAAGAGAGACCTAAGATTGCAAAAAAAAAAAAAAAAAACACCACCCTGGGTGAACATTTCTACAATGTACACTTGCTGTGTTCTACACTTTGTGTTATTAATTATTCAAATGATTCCTGGATTGATGGGAGCTAATGGCGTTTGGCTTCCATCTCCCGACAAATCCTTCATCCCGATGGCCCCGACTCGTTGGTCCTCCTCGGGATGTGAGATAAAACTCAAAGGTTCTTTTCTCAGGCTCTATACTTGCCTGATACTTATGTTGTTAGTTCAGATTTTTACTGTATTTGCTTTTCTTTTCCTACCTATGTCCTTTCATCCCCCTATCTTTCTACCTGATGGGAAATGTGTTTGCCCCACTAAGGGAAATGCATTATTTAAAATGAATGACAAGATCTCTAAATATATACTTGTTTACCTACTCCAAATTCTAAATTATGGATAGATGTACAACAGCATCTTATAATGTCAAAGGATTTAATATCCCCACTAGAAGATCCCAGATCCTATACTATCTCCACAAGCAAAAAGCTTCTATCACTTTCTTACAAGAAACTCATTTTAAGGAAGAGGAAGTACCATTATTTAAATCCAGATAATACAATAAATGGTATCATTGTCCAAATCCCCTGGGCAAATCTAAGGGTGTCTCTGTCGGATTCCACAAAAACCTCAACATACATGTTCTCAAAACACAGATACGCAAGGAAGATATATCTTTCTTATAACCCAGATTCAAGATGTCAAATATACCTTGGCTAATATATACCTCCCAAACCAGAACCCCAGAACCAAGGAAATGTTTTACTCTCATACCTTTCTAAACTGACACAATTCGCTGAGGGGAATATAATCCTAGGGGGTGACCTCAACCTATGTCTCAACCCACTTCTAGACTCCTCCTCCCAATGGACGTCGCTCCCCAGGAGCACCCTGGCTAAAATCAAATCCAAACTTCAGTCTCTATACTTGGTAGACACCTGGAGAATTCTCCACCCAACTAATAAAAACTACACATTTTTCTTCCCTGTCCATCAATCACACAGCCGAATAGATTATATTCTCACACCTCAGACTTCTTGACAAAGAAGTCCAAGCAACCGTAGGCAATAAGTTATGGTCGGATCACGCTCCAATTTTTTTGTTCATTTACCTTAAACAGATCCCAGGGAACCCAGAGCCAATGGAGACTAAACGACAACCTACTTTGTGATCCTATCTGCTCAGGAGACATAAAAAGGACTATTGAAAATGTCTCCATTAACCATGCTCAGGATGAAACACCAGCTGCCACAAAATGGGAAGCTTTGAAATGTGTCCTGCGTGGGGTATTTATCTCCCATGGCTCTAGGCTTAAAAGAGAACGTAGTGAGCAAATTTCTAAACTCCTCCTAGAGATAGACGAACTTGAACGAAAATTGAAAGAAAAATACTCACCTGACACAGATCTTAAACTCTCCAACACCAGACATACCTTACTATCCTTAATAGACCAAAATACCCTGATAGCTTGGGAAAAATCCCATAGTATGTTCTTTCATCGCGAAGGTAAATGCGGCACACTTCTAGCTAGATCTCTTCACCCACCCTCTGCTCCCACAAATATCTTTTCTATCAAAAACTCTCAGAATCAAACCAAATTTAAAACGTCCGACATTGCGAAAGAATTTAATAAGTATTACACTTCCCTCTATAACATTAAAGGTAAGTTTCATGACTTAGACCCAGCCAAGCTAAAAGAAAAAATAGCTGTGTATATCGATACTACTCCCTTACGCATACTACCCCCTGAAATTATTCAAGATTTAGACCAAAACTTTACAGAAATTAAATTACTGGCCTGCATTAGGTCTATCAAAAAAGGGAAAAGCCCCGGACCTGACGGTCTCTCCGGACCCTTCTTTAAACAATTCTCTAGCATCTTAGCTCCAATCTTATTGCAGGCGTTTAATTAAATTGATGATTCCCATTTCTTTACACCCCAAACTACCATAGCGCATATTATTGTCATTCCCAAACCAGAGAAGGATCCAAATTATTGTGTAAATTGTAGACCCATTTCCCTAATAAATATTGATCTAAAACTCTTTGCACAAATATTGGCTGAACGACTCAAACCCCTACTTCCCACAATAACCCACACTGACCAGGCGGGCTTTATCTCTGGTAGAGAGGCCAGAGACCACACCCTGAAGACGGTCTCCTTGATACATCACGCTAAAAAATCCAAACTCCCTCTATGTATGGTGTCTGTGGATGCCGAGAAGGCATTCGGCAGGGTCCATTGGCTATTTTTAGAGCTCTCCCTCAGGCAGTTAGGCATGGGGGAAGCCTTCATGAGCAAGATAATGTCACTGTGCCATAATCCTAGTGCCAGAATTCGAGTGAATGGAACCCTGTCGGACTTCTTCAAAATTGCTAACGGTACTAGGCAAGGGTGCCCACTATCCCCTCTACATAACGTAATCTGCATGGAATATCTGGCTATAGCACTAAGACAAAATCCCTCAATTCAAGGTGAGAAAATTGGTGAGCACCATTTTAAACTGTCTCTATTTGCAGATGACCTGCTACTATATATATCCAACCCGCATATTGCATTTCCACATATTCTCTCTGAACTATCCAGATTTGGAGACATTAGCAACTTCAAAATTAACATTACTAAAACTGAAGCGCTTAATATCAACCTATCACCATCCACGGTTAATACCCTTAAAAACTCTCTTAATTTCCGCTGGCAAAACAGTCACATTAAATACTTGGGAATCCTAATCCCCAATGATCTTAGTAAAACATTTCAACTTAACCACTTGAGGACCTAGGGCTTTCTACCCCTTAAGGACCGGCCACTTTTTTTCCATTCAGACCACTGCAGCTTTCACGGTTTATTGCTCGCTCATACAACCTACCACCTAAATGAATTTTGGCTCCTTTTCTTGTCACTAATAAAGCTTTCTTTTGGTGCTATTTGATTGCTCCTGCGACTTTTACTTTTAATTATATTCATCAAAAAAGACATGAATTTTGGCAAAAAAATGATTTTTTTAACTTTCTGTGCTGACAGTTTTCAAATAAAGTAAAATTTCTGTATACATGCAGCGCGAAAAATGTGGACAAACATGTTTTTGATTAAAAAAAAAACCCATTCAGCGTATATTTATTGGTTTGGGTAAAAGTTATAGCGTTTACAAACTATGGTGCAAAAAGTGAATTTTCACATTTTCAAGCATCTCTGACTTTTCTGACCCCCTGTCATGTTTCATGAGGGGCTAGAATTCAAGGATAGTATAAATACCCCCCAAATGACCCCATTTTGGAAAGAAGACATCCCAAAGTATTCACTGAGAGGCATAGTGAGTTCATAGAAGATATTAATTTTTGTCACAAGTAAGCGGAAAATGACACGTTGTGACAAAAAAAAAAAAAGTTTCCATTTCTTCTAACTTGCGACAAAAAAAAATGAAATCTGCCACGGACTCACCATGCCCCTCTCTGAATACCTTGAAGTGTCTACTTTCCAAAATGGGGTCATTTGTGGGGTGTGTTTACTGTCCTGACATTTTGGGGGGTGCTAAATTGTAAGCACCCCTGTAAAGCCTAAAGGTGCTCATTAGACTTTGGACCCCTTAGCGCAGTTAGGCTGCAAAAAAGTGCCACACATGTGGTATTGCCGTACTCAGGAGAAGTAGTATAATGTGTTTTGGGGTGTATTTTTACACATACCCATGCTGAGTGGGAGAAATCTCTCTGTAAATGACAATTTGTTAATTTTTTTTACACACAATTGTCCATTTACAGAGATCTTTCTCCCACTCAGCATGGGTATGTGTAAAAATACACCCCAAAACACATTATACTACTTCTCCTGAGTACGGCGATACCACGTGTGGCACTTTTTTGCACCCTAACTGCGCTAAAGGGCCCAAAGTCCAATGAGTACCTTTAGGATTTCACAGGTCATTTTGAGAAATTTCGTTTCAAGACTACTCCTCACGGTTTAGGGCCCCTAAAATGCCATGGCAGTATAGGAACCCCACAAATGACCCCATTTTAGAAAGAAGACACCCCAAGGTATTCCGTTAGGAGTATGGTGAGTTCATAGAAGATTTTATTTTTTGTCACAAGTTAGCGGAAAATTACACTTTGTGAAAAAACACAATTAAAATCAATTTCCGCTAACTTGTGACAAAAAATAAAATCTTCTATGAACTCGCCATACTACTAACGGAATACCTTGGGGTGTCTTCTTTCTAAAATGGGGTCATTTGTGGGGTTCCTATACTGCCCTGGCATTTTAGGGGCCCAAAACCGTGAATAGTCTGGAAACCAAATGTCTCAAAATGACTGTTCAGGGGTATAAGCATCTGCAAATTTTGATGACAGGTGGTCTATGAGGGGGCGAATTTTGTGGAACCGGTCATATGCAGGGTGGCCTTTTAGATGACAGGTTGTATTGGGCCTGATCTGATGGATAGGAGTGCTAGGGGGGTGACAGGAGGTGATTGATGGGTGTCTCAGGGGGTGGTTAGAGGGGAAAATAGATGCAATCAATGCACTGGGGAGGTGATCGGAAGGGGGTCTGAGGGGGATCTGAGGGTTTGGCCGAGTGATCAGGAGCCCACACGGGGCAAATTAGGGCCTGATCTGATGGGTAGGTGTGCTAGGGGGTGACAGGAGGTGATTGATGGGTGTCTCAAGGTGTGATTAGAGGGGGGAATAGATGCTAGCAATGCACTGGCGAGGTGATCAGGGCTGGGGCCTGAGGGCATTCTGAGGGTGTGGGCGGGTGATTGAGTGCCCTAGGGGCAGATAGGGGTCTAATCTGATAGGTAGCAGTGACAGGGGGTGATTGATGGGTAATTAGTGGGTGTTTAGGGTAGAGAACAGATATAAACACTGCCCTTGGGAGGTGATCTGACGTCGGATCTGCGGGCGAACTATTGGTGTGGGTGGGTGATCAGATTGCCCGCAAGGGGCAGGTTAGGGTTTGATTGATGGGTGGCAGTGACGGGGTGATTGATGGGTGGCAGTGACAGGGGGTGATTGATGGGTGATTGACAGGTGATTGACAGGTGATCAGGGGGGATAGATGCATACAGTACACAGGGGGGCGGGTCTGGGGAGAATCTGAGGGGTGGGGGGTGATCAGGAGGGGGCAGTGGGCAGGGGGGGAGATAAAAAAAAAATAGCGTTGACAGATAGTGACAGGGAGTGATTGATGGGTGATTAGGGGGGTGATTGGGTGCAAACAGGGGTCTGGGGGGTGGGCAGGGGGGGGTCTGAGGGGTGCTGTGGGCGATCTGGGGCAGGGGGGGGATCAGTGTGCTTGGGTGCAGACTAGGGTGGCTGCAGCCTGCCCTGGTGGTCCCTCGGACACTGGGACCACCAGGGCAGGAGGCAGCCTGTATAATACACTTTGTAAACATTACAAAGTGTATTATACACTTTGTATGCGGCGATCGCGGGGTTAACATCCCGCCGGCGCTTCCGTATAGCCGGCGGGATGTTGCAGCGGGCGAGCGGTGACAGGCGCCGGCGGAGGATCGCGTCACGGATGACGCGATCGCTCCGCCCATGCCCTTAAATGGACCGCCGCCTCTGTGGGTGAGCCGGTCCTTCAGGGCTCCACTTCCCGGCCGCCTCTGTGCGTTAGGCGGTCGGGAAGTGGTTAATTACCCACCACTTTTAAATAAAATCCAACAAGAATTAGCGAATTGGTCGAAACTCAGACTCACCTGGTCCAGCCGCATAAATGTTATCAAAATGGACACCCTCCCCAAAATCCTTTACACATTACAAGCCATCCCTATCACGTTATCTGGTCCCTTCCTTAAAAAATTGCAAATTGTAATGCTAAACTTTATCTGGTCACACAAGACCCAAAGAACAAAATTTAAACTCCTTAATAGACCCAAATCAGATGGAGGCATGGGTTTGCCAAAAACATATTACTATGCAACATTGCTAACCCATGTTCTCAATTGGTTCCAAGATAGAAATAACAAACAATGGGTCACTTTGGAATCGGCTACCTCCAAATTAGACCCAAGAGCACGTCTTTGGCTGCCAACAGATTTGAAACCAAGACCTGATGACATTGCATTCTGGACTCAAATTGTCTTAAGAAAATGGAGGGACATTAGAGACCGACTCAAACTTTCTACTCTCTATAGCCCACTTACCCCTCTCCTTGACAATCCCAGCCTGGCCACTGGAATACAACAATCTTCCTTCCTAGGTTGGGACAGGGAATTCTGGCCCCAAGTAAGACACATCATTACCTCTAATAAGCTCATGCCTAAAGAGATTATAGGTAATACACAAAATCCTCCTAAGCTGGATTGGCTGACATGGTCCCAACTCTCCTGGTTCTACAAATCTTTGATCTCCAAAGCTAACATACATAGAAACCTTACCCCATTTGAAAGACTCTGTGCTACAACCTCCTCCTTAAATCATAAGGTCTCTATGATATACTCCCTACTAGTTTGTACAAAAAGTGAAGGAGATCTTCTAAAGCCAACAGACACTTGGGATAGGGACCTAGGATAAACTCTACCAGCAGAAGACTGGGGAAAAAAATCTTTGAACTATAAATCCTCAGTCTCCCTGAATTTTCAAGAGTGAAACTTCAAAATATATGCTAGATGGTACCGGGTACCAGCCCAGGTATCTAAATGTAATCGGGATAGCTCAGACCAATGCTGGAGGTGTTCACAATCTATAGGGACCTATATCCACATATGGTGGGAATGCCCTAAAATACAAGAGTTGTGGGTGGGGGTGTTTGAGGTCCACAGGCAAATGTACTGCAAGTCTTTACCTTTGAAAGCCTCGACGGCTCTCCTAACTCTACTCCCGGGTAGAACTTCCAATATTAAAAAATCGATAACCCCAATCTTACTTATCTCAGCGAGACTACTAATAGCTCGACATTGGAAATCAAGTGCAACTCCTAGTATGGCTGAACTATTTAAAGAGATAAATGGCATCATGCATTTGAAGGACCTCTTCACCCCGACCCTGGACAATCACGAATCCTTTGTTAATAAGTGGGCTATATGGATAGATTTCAGGGAATCAGAAAAAGCTGTGTCCATCCTTCAAAGGGCCCCTGGCCCCTCTATGCTCAATACCCCATTAACCTGACCTAATAATTAGCATTAAGCGACCCTAACTTGGGGTTAGACACACTTCCCACATTTCCTCTCCCCTCCACCCCCCACACCCCTCCCCCCCCCACACCCCTCCCCCCCCACACCCCTCCCCGTAGCTACCCTCTTCTACCTACTTCTTACTCTTTCCTTTTAATATATTTTTAATGGTGTATGCAGCAAATACCCATAAGCTTAACCTTTTCAGGACCGCGTGCAGTAGATTCTACGCCGCACTTGTGACTGTTCTAGCCTGATGCGGCGTAGAATCTACGCCGGGCCGCAATTTCCGCTCCCGACGCGATCGTGCGCACCCGAAGGGGGAGATTAAGCTGTCATATGACAGCCGACATCTCCCCCGAGTGATCAGCAGCCATCGCGTATGGCTGCTGATCACACGATCACTACGATCGCCGTCGGATCGTAGTGATCTGTTTGACAGCTGCGGCGGCAGGGGGGGAAAGAAGAGGATCCACTCACCTCCCTGCCGTTCCAGCGACGATCGGCGCCCCCCTCCGCTCTGGCTGGCATCTCCGCTTCATCTGACGTCAGCGCCGGGTCCCGGCTTGATGACGTCATCAAGCTGCGACCCGGAACTGCTCGTCAGACAGAACGGAGATGCCGGCCGGAGAAGAGGGTCCCGTGCGGCTCATCGCTGGAGCCTGGAAGGTAAGTGAAGGCTGCTGGCAGAAGGGGGGGGCCCAGGCCACCAAGGGGGGACACAATGCCAGGCAGCCACAGACGGGATCCGGCCGCCTGACCCCCCCAAACGCGCGCACCCCCTTCCCGCGCAAAATGCCTGGTCCTTAAGGGGGGGGTAGGTGGCCGGTCCCGAAAAGGTTAAGGTACGCATATGATGCTTTTTCTCAATTTTATACACAGATATCATATTACCTCACCAGCGAATCCTATTCTTATTACTCTTTCTTCAAGATGTAAGCTAAGACGACTTATATAGCCAACCTGGTCCATTTTTAACCTATAGTAATCTAAACTTAAAGAGAATCTGTATTGTTAAAATCGCACAAAAGTAAACATACCAGTGCGTTAGGGGACATCTCCTATTACCCTCTGTCACAATTTCGCCGCTCCCCGCCGCATTAAAAGTGGTTAAAAACAGTTTTAAAAAGTTTGTTTATAAACAAACAAAATGGCCACCAAAACAGGAAGTAGGTTGATGTACAGTATGTCCACACATACAAAATACATCCATACACAAGCAGGCTGTAAACAGCCTTCCTTTTGAATCTCAAGAGATCATTTGTGCGTTTCTTTCCCCCTGTTCTCTTCTCATGCACTGAAGTTTCAGGCTGCTCTTTTCTTCCTGCAAACAGCTTTGCCCTTGTCTGAATTTCCTCAGTATGTGAAAGCCCAGCCAGCTCAGAGGACGATTTATCCAGCTTGTAAAAGATAAGAGAGCAGAGAGAAGCTGCACTAATCTAAATATCACACAGGCAGTGTGCAGAGAGGGGCCAGAAAGGGGGAGTTCATAGCAGAACCACAACACTGAAGAATTTGGCAGCCTTCCAGACACAGGCTGACAAGTCTGACAGGGAAAAGATACATTGATTTATTACAGAGACTGTGATAGCAGAAAGTGCTGCAGTAAGCCAGAACACATTAGAATAGCTTTTGGAACTTGTAGGATGATAAAAAACAGGATGCAATTTTTGTTACGGAGTCTCTTTAAGCTCTGTTTATTAAATTGGACTACCAGAATATCTACAATTGTACCAAAAACTCAAGCAAATGTTGTATCTCATACTTGTTGTTATACACATCTTTCCTATGTCATATATTTACTTTTTTCTGTTCTTGTTTAAATTCTTTAATAAAAATTTATTTTGAAGAAAAAAAAAAAAGAGTTGAACTTACCTGGGGTTTGTACCGGCCCCCCAGCAGACGACCTGTGCCCGCGCCAGTACAAAACGATGCTTCGGTCCCACGCCGCGGCTCACTTCCGGTATTTGTGACTTTGTCGTAAGCTACTGGGGCTTCCTCCAACCCCCTCCAGAATTTTTGCCCCTTGCCATCCTCCTAGGCCACCTTGATCTGCTGTTACGGCCCTCTGAAATTTCTTCAGTGCATGTGCAGTTCAGCTGCACATTTGCTTGCATTGTGCTTGCATTGTGCTCCCATGGCCAGGAGCATTCTGCACCTGTGCAGTATGCTCCCAGCGACCGGAGCGCAATGGGGGCGTACGAGACCGAGCCATGCATGCGCAGTACGCCTCAACCCGGAGAAATTTCAGAGGATCCTAGCAGCGGACCAGGGGGAAAGTGAGGTAGCTGGAGGAAGCCCAAGGTATGTGTGAATTTTCCTCCTACCCTGTCTCAGGCTTCCTTTAAGGAAAATTTTAATAAAGTGGTTTTTACACGAACATGTCACATGTTTACCTTATCAGTCAAATTTTATTCAATAATCACCATAATCACAATAAGTGTTTTAAATTTTTATTTTAAGGTTAATGTTGATGGACATCATGGGGCTTCTTCTTGGAGGCCACCATCTTGATCTCACACATTTCTGATTGCTTTTATCTTGATTCAAAATTCTTGTCAAATTACTTGTTGCTAATAAGTTGCTTGAAGTTTTGTATGTTGATTTAAGAGCCACTGACCATCTTCTTTGACCTCAGCTCAGGTAATTAAATCCCACTGGCCCTGCCAGTATTTCTTATATTTATAAACTAAGAGGATTATGCAGCAACAGTGGGAAATTTTTATAAGCCTTGGGGAGGCTTAAAAAAGCTACTGTAGATAGAATCTTAAATAACTAACCCCACAGCACACTTTGCTTGGGTGTGGACATCACAGATACAAAATATGCAGAATACAGGAAGGGAGACTCCAGTCTGCAAAACTGCTGTCAGTAGAAGGCTAACTAATTTTAGTCTTTAAGGAAGAATAACTTAGTCTTAATAGTGTTTCACACAATGGGAAACAAGATCATATGCTGGGATGAGACATACCAGCATTTCAGAATGGATCACCGGAGAAATATCCTATTTAGTGATACTACATAAATTGAGAAACTTCTCTGTAGGGAGAAAACCTACTGTTTGTCCCAAAAGCAAACTTATGCTGGGAATACACGGGTCGATCCGGCGGCCGATTAGCCGCCGGATCAACCCCGCTCAGCCACGCGTGCGCGCAGATCGATTACCGCTCGTCCCCACCGGCACTCCTTATCAGCCTCTCGATTCCCTGCCATTGTCCGCCGGCGGGGGTCGAGCAGCGTGATCGGACCAGCTGAATATTATTAGTGCAGAAACGTACCGTGTAACCCCAGCATTAGACCCTTTACTTTGTCAGTCAAACTTGTACCATGTGTTTCCTAGACTAATCAGCCAATTCTCACCTTGGCACAACAGGCGACCAGGATTGAATAAAACTAAGTTAAAAAAAACACATAAAAATGAAAAAATAGGGGTGGCTTACCTCTTATGACTACACAACTTTTATAGGAAAAGGAAACCTTTTATTTGCGCTGGTAACATTTCATGGGTACTTACCCACTTCATCAAGCCAATAACAGTGCCACAGTTAATAAAGCCTCAAAACTCGGAGTGCCATTTTCTCTGTGATTTTTCCCAAGGTGTTTATGACCAAACCCTTTGTCACTTCTTAGCTTAGTATGGTGAGATTGTGCAGTGAAAAAACGTTTGGGACACATACAGTGGGTTGCAAAAGTATTCGGCCCCCTTGAAGTTTTCCACATTTTGTCATATTACTGCCACAAACATGAATCAATTTTATTGGAATTCCACATGAAAAACCAACACAAAGTGGTGTACACATGAGAAGTGGAACGAAAATCATACATGATTCAAAACATTTTTTACAAATAAATAACTGCAAAGTGGTGTGTGCATAATTATTCGGCCCCCTTTGATCTGAGTGCAGTCAGTTGCCTATAGACATTGCCTGATGAGTGCTAATGACTAAATAGAGTGCACCTGTGTGTAATCTAATGTCAGTACAAATGCAGCTGCTCTGTGAGGGCCTCAGAGGTTGTCTAAGAGAATATTGGGAGCAACAACACCGTGAAGTCCAAAGAACACACAAGACAGGTCCAAGACAGGTCAGGGATCAAGTTATTGAGAAATTTAAAGCAGGCTTAGGCTACAAAAAGATTTCCAAAGCCTTGAACATCCCAAGGTGCACTGTTCAAGCGATCATTCAGAAATGGAAGGAGTATGGCACAACTGTAAACCTACCAAGACAAGGCCGTCCACCTAAACTCACAGGCCGAACAAGGAGAGCGCTAATCAGAAATTCAGTCAAGAGGCCCATGGTGACTCTGGACGAGCTGCAGAGATCTACAGCTCCGGTGGGAGACTCTGTCCATAGGACAACTATTAGTCATGCACTGTACAAAGTTGGCCTTTATGGAAGAGTGGCAAGAAGAAAGGCATTGTTAACAGAAAGCATAAGAAGTCCCGTTTGCAGTTTGCCACAAGCCATGTGGGGGACAGAGCAACCATGTGGAAGAAGGTGCTCTGGTCAGATGAGACCAAAATGGAACTTTTTGGCTAAAATGCAAAAGGCTATGTGTGGCAGAAAACTAACACTGCAAATCACTCTGAACATACCATCCCCACTGTCAAATATGGTGGTGGCAGCATCATGCTCTGGGGGTGCATCTCTTCAGCAGGGACATGGAAGCTGGTCAGAGTTGATGGGAAGATGGATGGAGCCAAATACAGGACAAACTTGGAAGAAAACCTCTTGGAGACTGCAAAAGACTTGAGACTGGGGCGGAGGTTCACCTTCCAGCAGGACAATGACCCTAAACATAAAGCCAGGGCAACAATGTAATGGTTTAAAACAAATCATATCTATGTGTTAGAATGGCCCAGTCAAAGTCCAGATCTAAATCCAATCGAGAATCTGTGGCAAGATCTGAAAACTGCTGTTCACAAACGCTGTCCATTTAATCTGACTGAGCTGGAGCTGTTTTGCAAAGAAGAATGAGCAAGGATTTCAGTCTCTAGATGTGCAAAGCTGGTAGAGACATACCCTAAAAGACTGGCAGCTGTAATTGCAGCAAAAGGTGGTTCTACAAAGTATTGACTCAGGGGGCCGAATAATTACGCACACCTCACTTTGCAGTTATTTATTTGTAAACATTTTTTGGAATGATGTATGATTTTCGATCCACTTCTCACATGTACACCACTTTGTATTGGTCTTTCACGTGGAATTCCAATAAAATTGATGCAAGTTTGTGGCAGTAATGTGACAAAATGTGGAAACCGTCAAGGGGGCCGAATACTTTTGCAACCCACTGTATCGACACTATCAAACACTTTCTCTTTGCAGCAGCCAAAGTTAGAAGAAAATATTTTTAAGTACAAGCATTCTGACTCCACTGTATAATTTTGAGGTGTCTTGCTTAAAAAGTGCAAGTTAACCTTCATTAAAAATTGCTGTCAGTACTGCATAATTCAATTTTTAAACCTTCTTTTCATTTCAGTGTGCAGTTAGCTGTGCTTGCCTAAAATTGCCAGGCACCAAGGGACCAAAATTATGGCAAAACGTAGCAAGGAGGCTGCACAACCAATGTAAAAAAAGCTCTTTCTTTATTTTGTTGTTTAGTCACTATTCAGTCATGTCCAATTCTGCGACACACATGGACCACAGCACGCCAGGCCCCTCTATCCTCTACTGCCTCACAAAGGTTTTCCAAGCTCATGTCTGTTGCTTCTGTGATATTATATAGCCATCTAATTCTCTGCAGTCCCCTCCTCCTTTTGCCCTTGCTCTTTTCCAGCATCAGTGTCTTCTCCAATGAGTCCTGCCCGTGTGTCCTAAGTATTTCAACTTTATCTTCAGCAATGCTTCTTCCAGTAAACAGTCAGGGTTAAGTATTGACTGATCGGATCTTTTTGCAGTCTAAGGAATTCACAAAGTCTTCTTTAGCACCACAATTCGAAGGCGTCTTTTTCTTCAGCGCTCAGCATTCCTTATGGTACAGTTCTCACAACCATACATTACTACTGGAAAAACTATGGCTTTGACTATACAAATTTTGTTGACAAGGTGACATCTTTTGTGGAAAACTATTTTTATTTTTATAGAACATACAGACAGAAAACATAAAACATACATTTGTATCCCCCCTTACCCTCTCATTACTGGTTGGTTCCAGTCAAAAGGAGTATCAAAGTTCATAGTCCACATAACAAATATAGGATCAGAATTGTAGTATCCAGAATTGCAATTAGGCAGGTGAAAAAAGGCAGTAAGGATTTAGAACAGGTTTCTATATGCAAGAAAAATTAATTAGATAAAGAGCATCCAGAGGCAATACAGTAGAGAAGTTATTTACATATCCAGTTTGAATTTAGACATCCACCTAGACCATATCTTATAGAATTTCTTTGACGACCCCCTATTGGTGTATACACCTTTGTAGACAGGTAGATCATAGTTAATGGAGCTGATTACTTCTTGCGGAGTGGGGGCATCGGTATATTTCCATTTCAAGGCGATTTGCCTTCTAGCGTAGAATAAGATAATTCTAGCTAGGAACAACTTCCGTTCAGAGATAGTCCTAACACTAAAGATATTAAGTAGTAGGCTTTTAGATGTGTTTGGGATATACGGGCTTGCAAGTTCAAAGAGCAGACTATGGATACTGTCCCAATAGTATTTTATTTTGGAGCATGTCCAGAATATATGTAGGAAATGGGCGTTAGAATCGCTGCATCTCCAGCATTTGTCTTCATGTTCAGAGCTAATCTTAGATAGCTTATGTGGTGTGAAGTATACTTGATATAAGTATTTAATCGCAGATAGCTTGTGTCGGGCTGCTATTGGGGTCGATATAAATAGAGAGACTGAGTCGTTCCAGTCAGTTTCTGTGAGGTCCGGTATTGCGTTTTTCCATAATAGAAAGGGTTTGAGTTTGCTTGGATTATTAGTATTTATAAGTGTGGCGTAGACGAGGGAGATGAGACCTGTCTGACCTGAGTGGCTCAGGATATCTTCAATGGGATGAGATCGCAGGATTAATTTTGGTATGGTGAATTGTGATAGAAATGCATGTCGGAGTTGAAGATATCGGAAATACATTGAATTAGGAAGAGAGAATTGTTGTTTAAGGGTATTGAATTGTTTAATCCCATCTCCCTCAACCACATCCCTAAGCCTCGTTATTACCGTTTGCCCAGACTGATGGATCGGGAATAGACAGAAATTCGTTGAGTTTAGTGTTATTCCATATCGGAGTAACTGGTGACCACTGACCTGTGTTGGATACAAAATGTCCCACTTCTTCCCAGATGTGGGCTGTGGTGATCATGGGTAAAGTAAGGGATGAGGAGGCTTTAGGTCCTCTGAAGGGTAGGCTGGCTAGAGCTAATAGAGATCCTATGACTGCTGCTTCTAGTGCGGAGGCTGGATTGTAAGAATATTGCTCAAACCACCAGTGTGGTAGGGAGCACAGCTGCCCAATAGTAGAATTTCATTTTGGGTAAAGCAAGTCCCCCCCTGATCAACTGGGAGTTGCAGATTGGAGAGAGCTATACGTGGAGAAGAGGAATTCCAGAGAAAGGAGGAGAACATAGAGTCAAGTATATTAAATATTTTGGCTGGTAATTTTGTAGGGGTATGTCTAAAGACGTAAATAAATTTCGGGAGAATGCACATCTTAATTAGATTAACTCGGCCTACAAGGGATATTGGTAAAGTTGACCATGCCCTTAGTTTATCTTTAACTTGTGTAAGTAAAGGTTCGACATTAAGAGTATAGAAGTCTTTAACATTAGGCGTTAATTCAATCCCAAGGTACTTTATTTTGGACACGATTTGTAATGGGGTACTGTGGGTGGTAAGTGAGGGGAGTGGATCAAGGGGCATAAGGAGAGATTTGTGCCAATTAATGACTAGGCCTGAAAAGGAGCCAAAGTTTTCGATGGAGGTTAAAGCCGATAGGGATGTGTGAGGATCCGCTAAATATAACAGCAGGTCGTCTGCATATAGCGAAACTCTCTCATTGAGGGAACCTACTTGGAGACCTGTAATATCACGTTGAGACCGGAGTATTGCTGCTAGTGGTTCCATCGCCAGGGCAAATAGCGCTGGAGATAAGGGGCATCCCTGACGGGTGCCGCGTTCTAGGTAGAAGAAAGAGGAGACCTGATTCCCAGTGCGGACTCTAGCTTTGGGGGAATGGTAGAGTGCTTTGACATAAGTGATGAATTTAGGGCCTATATTGAATTTTTTCAGGACTGCCCACAAGTAGGGTCACTCAACCGTGTCAAAGGCCTTTTCAGCATCCAAGGAGGCAATAGCTCTGGAATTAGAATTAATGTGCTGTGTAGATAGGTGGGTAAGCAATCTACGGAGATTGATATCGCATCCCTTCCCAGGAATAATACCCGACTGGTCTCTATGTATAATGGATGCGATAACTCTATTGAGTCGTATAGCAAGAATTTTGGCTAAGATTTTGCTGTCAACGTTCAATAATGAGATGGGGCGATAGGATGAACATAGTGTAGAGTCCCTCCCTGGCTTATGTATTACTGTAATTAGGGCTTCCGACATTGTCGGGGAGACAGCACCCATACGAAGGATTTCTTTATATACAGTCAGCAATTGAGAAGCAAATTGACCCTTATAGGTAGAATATAATTCGGATGGTAGCCCATCCAGGCCGGGGGCTTTCCCTTTCTTGAGAGAGAGAATGGCTTGGGTCACTTCAATTAAGGAAATGTCTTCTTCCAGCAAATTCATGTCGTCTACACTAAGGGCGGGGAGAGCAATTGTCTCTAAATAGGAGTCTATCTCGGCAGGGGCCTTTGACACGGTTGAGGTGTATAATTTTTGATAGTAGGATCGAAATGCATCGTTAATATCTCCTGGATGTGTGATCACAGTGCCATCATCTGCTCTTAATTGTGCAATTTGTGTAGTGGAGTGATCCTGTCTAATCAAACGGGCAAGTAGTTTCCCAGTACGATCACCATGTTCAAAGAGCCTAAGTTTGTGTAGCTGAATTTCTTGTTTTGTATTATCAATTTGTTTGCTGGAGAGTGTTAAGAGTTGAGATTGCCAGCATTGATATGTTTCAGGATTAGGGTTTGTTATATATTCTTGTTCAGCTTGTTTAGTTTTTTCCTCGATCTTAGTTATTATGATATTAGATTGCCGTTTTTCCTCTGCTATACTGGAAATGTATGCTCCACGTATCACTGTATTATATGTGTCTCAGGTGATCAGGGGGGGAACTGGGTCGTGGTTTAAGGAGTGGTATTCCCTCATCCTGTCTTGGACTAGGTATTTAACTCTTGGCTCCAATAGCCAGTGAGGGGATAATCTCCATATTATGGTGGATATTGAATTGCCAAGATCTAAGGTTAGTAGTATCGGACTATGGTCTGAGATGCCTTGTGGCAGCAGTTTGATATCATGGATTAGTGACGGGCGGGAGGGGATGCAAAAACCAGATCAATCCTGGATAACGTACGGTACGAGGCAGAATGGCAAGTGAATCCAGGCTCATCCGGGTGTTTCCACCTCCATACGTCCATCAATGAGTACGCTTGTGCCCAGTCCATAAGGACCGAAGAATTAGGCAATTTACAATGTAGGCGGTCTGTTTATGTAGAGGGGACCATGTTATAGTCACCTAGGAACAGGCAGTTAGAAGTGGAATAGCTAAGGGATAATTGAGCTAGGTCGTGAAGTAATTCTGTTGTGCCCGGGGGTGGGTTGTATAGCCCTACTAATATGATTTTAGTATCCTGAAATTTGCCATGAACTAGTACATATCTGCCTGAGTCATCAATCTTAAGGTCGAGGAGTTGAAAGGGGAGATTTTTCCTAATTAATATACTTACACCCTTAGAGTAGGAAGAATATGTGGAGTTATAATAATGTCCCACCCAGGGTTTTTTAAGGGCGAGTATTTTACTTCCGTGGAGATGTCTCCAGAAGAATAATTATATGTGGGGAGTATTTTTTAATGTAATTAAATACTAGTGATCTCTTAAAGGAGGAGTTTAAGCCTCTGGTGTTCCAAAGTATGCAATCAATTTGCTCACGTTTATGTGCCATTCATAAAAATATTTACATTGCCTAATAATGTCATATCTATATGGACCATATATAATATTTGAGAAGTGGAACCAGTACTTACCCTTAGGAACCAAGTAGAACCCCCACCCTGCATCTTCACCCAAATTGAAGCTGCCTTAATCCCTAACCTCGTTTATATAAAGGTATTCCCTTCCCCTCCCCCCTCCCTCTCAACCTCCCTCTTCTTATATAGCTACGCTATCTAAAGTATCGTGTTATATAATAGTGTGGGTAAGAACTCTGACTGGGGTAGTCTTCTTCGTAACAGGTGAGCTCCGCCACCCTAACTCTCCCAATTAATATTGGGGGTACATGTCTTAAACGTTGCGAAATATAATAACCGTGCGCGAGCTGGATGTGCTGTTATGTGTCTTCGTGTATATATTTATATATAGGACTATTACTCGCCGGAGGATCCAATCAGTACTCCCTGCATAGTTTGAGATTGTCGCAGCATGATGGCGTTCTTAAATTGTCTGGAAAGTCTCCATGTGTATATATATATATATATATATATATATATATATATATATATATATATATATATATATATATATATATATATATATCTACCAATAAAAGGTACATTTTAGAGTCAGCTAAGCTAGTAACTTTATGTAATGTATTTCCAGTCACTTTTAAATGATAGGGGGAGCGGTAATACGCTTCAGCAGTATATTGATATTAGTGCTAAGAGGGAGAATCTTAAGTCTGAGATTTATCGCCATCTACTGGCTGTATCATATAGTATAATCATTGGATGCAAGTAGTATGTGTAGAAATATGACGTGCTAGAAAACCACCATGCTGAGACGCATAATATAGGAACAGCAGTAACATCAATATGATGGATAAAGAAAGGGGGAACTTTTCTAGAAAGCATTCCCATCATCCCCAGATTACCAGGAGTTCATATAGGATTATGGCTAGTTGTCTAAAATGACACGGGTTAGTTACAGCCTCAGTCATCAGTTTATGGGGGCAAAAGTAGATGGTACGATCAGGGGGGATGGGATCAAGGGCGCCAGCACAGTGACTGGGGAATTGCGCGTGGACCGGGGTATGAGCCGGCGCTCCCCGACCCCACCCCACCCCACCAAAGAGACCCCGCCCCTTCCCGGTCGCACCGAATGTCAACATTATATTATATAGAGTTCGTTAAATCATCAATAGATGGCACATTCAGGGGGACGGGATCGAGGGCACCGGCACAGTGACGGGGTACCGCACACAAAACCGGGGTATGAGCTGACATTTATACGGTCAGCACAGTGACGAGGAATTGCACGCGGACCGGGGTATGAGTCGGCGCATCTCGACCCCGCCCCCCACATGACGCCCCACCAGAGAGATCTTGCCTCCTCCTGGCTATACCGAATATCAACATTGAAATATTATATAAAATTCTGAATATTGTAGTTATCGACCATATCTATTATTATCGGGTGTTATTCCCTCCCACAACAGACCACTGCTAATTTGGTATTGCATTGTAGTGACAGCGTGCCATTGTTGCGTATCAAGCATATAGGGCGGCAATATAAATTTGAAGGAAGGCGCGCGTATCATTTAACCACTTCAGCCCGAGAGCAATTTTCACATACAGGCGCTGCTTCCATTCATTGGCCAATAACTTTATTACTACTTATCACAGCTAAATGATCTATATACATTGTTTTTTTCAGGACAAATTAGGCTTTCAGTGTGTGGTAATTTTGTTTAGTAATCACCTTATTTTCTATGCATTTTAAAGGGAGAATAAGGGAAAAAATAGAAAAAACAAACTATTTCTCCAATTACATCCATTATAGCTTTACATTAAACAGTGCTGGCTATAAGTTAAAACCACTAATTTTATTTGCTCATCCATCCTGGTTATTGCAACATTTAGAATATGTTCCTAGCACAATGTATGGTGACAATATTGTATTTGGAAATAAAGGTGTCTTTTTTCTGTTTTTTGTCTTTTGCTTTCTCATTGTACACTACGGATGATTACAAGACCTTATTTTCAAAAATAATAGTAATATACCCTCATGGCATACATATTTAAAAAGCCAGGTTCCTAAAGTAACAATACATGTTTTTTTCTTTTATATTCTGTCACTTTGTTTTCATTTTAGAAGTCTTTAATTTTGGTACAGAATATGCGAACTTTAATTTCTTTTGATTCAGTTTGTGACTAAAAAGAATACAGGAGGCATGGGCCTCAACCCTAAAACTCTTTAAACTGTATTCTATTACCTATCACGGTTAAAATGATACCACATATGTCTCTTGTAGCGTTGCTAAAACTTTCCCAAGTTTGATTATAATTTTGAAAATTACTTTTTATGTTTGATTGAGTTTGTCCCTACCTATTTTTCATGTGAGGTGGGTCACAGCTTTTAGACACACCAAAATTAATTCTACAACTTGTCCCTGTTAAAATGATACCACATGTGCCTCATTTAGTAACAAACTAGAGGTGCACTCTCCACAAATACACTGGACAAATATATTCGTCCAGTTGTCTTTAAGTGGTTAAAAATCGTACAAATGTATATCGCTGTATCAGCGTTACATGTATATGTGCATAGCGGTGACATGAGCGGGGTAAAAATACATGCAGTGTAATTTAGTGGTCCACTGCTGGAGGGGCACCAACCATTATTGCGGCAGTTAATAAAGACAGCGCATATATAAGGCAGTTATAGCATGCATACAGGATAATCGTTATGTGAGATAGCATGGCATATCATCCTTTAGCAGTACCGTTGAGATGGAGTGGATAGTAATAAGTCATATTGAGGAGAATTTCCTTGAGGCAGGGAACACACTTGACTTTCAGTTTTCCGCGCGCGTTTTTCTGCATACTTTTTCTGCACACTAAGTGTGTTTCCATGCAGGAAAACGCGCGCGTTTTTTCACAGCAGCTGATGTAATTGATACAGAAAACTGCCAAAATGTGCAGAATCAGGATGCAGAATGTCAGTTTTTTTTCTGCGCGCGAACAACACAGTAAGTGTGCACTAGCACATTGATTAACATGAGTTCTCAGTTTTTCTGTGCAGAAAACGCGCACGAAAACAGTCAAGTGTGTTCCCTGCCTCAGGCATGTGGAGTGGGGAGGAGGTACGACCAGGTCTATAAGAACAGTGGGCAAATGGTGAAAAATATAGGAACCAGAATATAAAGAAAACTTCTGTTATCTCCCGCAGGCCTAGCAAAAAGTGAGGAGAAGGGTAGTACTTATTTCCGAGAGGGCGGGAAATCACTCCTTCGTGTAGTAAAGTTGCCGCCAAAAGCGCCATCTTGAGCTGGCTGTCAGTTCCAAGGGGTAGAACATTCTGATATGGGTAGCAGGTCCAGGGGAGAGTTTTCAAAGTATCAAGGGGCATGGGAGTGAAGGAGAAACAGGCAGAGATATAAAAATAAGAATAAAAATATAGAGAGACGAGGAGAAAGCAAGCACATCCAGCATCATGCGTTTAATTGATCCACAGCCGTGGGTCATAGGAGTAGAGAACAGAACGTGGAAAAAGTACTTACAGTTTATGTTGTATAGTAACATGGATTACTGCTGTGGGTGAGGTTTGGCTGGAATGGTATCTAGCCATTTGAAAACCTCCCCTGGTTTTTCAAAGAAGTGGGTATTCTCGTTGTGTTGAACCCTTAGCTTTGCAGGAAAGAGCATGGCATATTGGATATCCCGTTCTCTGAGCTTCTCTTTAGCTTTTGTAAAAGACTTCCTCAGTTTCTGGGTAGCTGTTGAAAAATCCGGAAAAAGCATTATACGGCTGTTTTCAAAGTTCAAATCTCCCTCTCGGCGTGCTGCAGAGAGAATAGCATCCCGGTCCTTATAGTGAAGAACCTTGAAGATGAGAGCTCGTGGTGGGGCTCCAGGGGGGGCTTTCTTATTGGGGATCCGGTGAGCTCTCTCCACTGTGAAGAAGGGTGAGAAAGTATTGTCGGGGAGTAGCTTTTTTAGCAGATTTTCAACGTAGGTGGGTATGTCTTTACCTTCTGTTCCTTCTGGTAATCCGAGGAGTCTAATATTGTTCCTACGGTTTCGGTTCTCCGCATCCTCAGATCTGTCTTCCAGTGCTTTCAGGCGGTGCTGCATGGTTGGAATGGCCACCTTGTGCTCTCTCACCCGATCCTCTGCATCCGAGGTGCGTTGTTCTATTGCAGAAATCCTATCTCGGATATTAGAGATGTCTTGTTGTAGAAGCCCCATGCCCACCTCTACATGGTCTATGTTAGATGTGAGGGTAGCTTGACAGACTTTGATGGCTTCCATCAGGGCTTCCACATAGGGAAGGGGTGTTTCCTGATCCTCCGTGTCATCTGCGGGTAAAAGTTCTGCACCTTGCTTATTCTTGTTTCTGTTGGAGCTGGGAGTCTCCAAGGGGCAGTCTGGGGTACGGTTCTTCTCCCCCTTGTCCTTGTTGCCTTTTGTGCGCTGAGCCATCGGATCTCCGTAGGGGTGAAAGCGTGAGGAGGAGGAAAGATGGCTCCTGGCGGGACCAGGTTCCTGATCCCAGTCCGTGCTGTTAGGGTCAATTTCGCTGCAACTGTCGCTCGGAGGGTCACACCAATTAGCCAGTTTGATGTCTGGTGGAATATGGAACCAGCAGGATGGGTTCGGGCTGTGGATATTCAGTTGTTATCTCGCACTTTATAGTAAAAAGAAAGAGGGCAGTGGAGCTCTCACACCACACGTCTTCTTGGCTCTACATCCAGGCCACGCCCCCTACAAGGTGACATCTTTAATATTTAAATAGTGGTATGTGTGCTCTTCACAAGTTCAGATAGATTCCTGGTTTACACTAAACAGATGGATCGCTGCACATAATGGGGGGGCTGTCCTTAAAGATAAAAGTGTGAGCTGCGCAATGTTAATAATTCCAACATTTATATAGAGATTTTCTCCTGTTGGACTCCTAGCACTTGAGAGGCAGCCACTAGGGTGCACTCAGTAAGCAGTAACATTGTTAGGGAATCTTACTCGAGAACTGTTTACTCAACGGGTACTGGCTTACTGAATAGGAAGAGCCGAGATTTGAACCCAGGTCTCCTATGTCAGAGGCAGAGACCTTAACCATCCCCTTCTGAATGGCTAAGGAGTTAAAGGGAAGGTTCAGGGTGGCTCTTAAAAAAATAAAAATGCCCATCCACTTACCTGGGGCTTCCTCCAGCCGTGGGCAGCCAGGACGTGCCCTCGGCGCCGCTCTGCAGGCTCCCGGTCCCCTCTGGTGGCCGACCCGACCTGGCCAGGCCGGCTGCCAGGTCGGGCTCTTCTGCGTTTCAAAATGCGCCTCACGGGGGGGGCGCGCTGACGTCATCGGACGTCCTCCTGGCTGTACTGCGCAGACGCAGAACTACTGCCGTCAGCGCGCCCCCGTGGGGCGCATTTTGAAACGCAGAAGAGCCCGACCTGGCAGCCGGCCTGGCCAGGTCGGGTCGGCCACCAGAGGGGACCGGGAGCCTGCGGAGCGGCGCCGAGAGCACGTCCTGGCTGCCCACGGCTGGAGGAAGCCCCAGGTAAGTGGATGGGCATTTTTATTTTTTTAAGAGCCACCCTGAACCTTCCCTTTAAGCAGTGGTTTAAAGGGAACCTGAAGTGAGTAAAATTATTGAAAATAAACACAGTAGCTGCAAATGAAAATTACATACTTACCTTGCTGTCAGTTCCTCTCAGAAGCTCACCATTTTCTTCTTACAGTGATCCCTTCCAGTTCTGACAATATTATGTCAGAACTGAAATATACCAGTTGCTGTCTGTTATATATCAGCAGCTGTCCGTTACAACTGAATGTGCAAGGTAATGTCCATGTTTCCCTATGGCTCAAGTGGGCGATGTTACAGTTTAACAGTGTGCTGACCAGGAAGTTGTTATGGGGTAATGGCCATTTTTTTTAAATGGAGGACGGAGAATTCCATTAATCACAGTGGACAAATGGGACGCAGGAGAGGAGAAATAGATTGAGGAGTAGACTACACAGGGGGTAAGTATGACCAGTGTATGGTTATTATGACTTTTTATTTTCAGTTCAGGTTCTCTTTAACTATCCAGTCACTGCTACATGGTGGTGGTATAGGATTGTTGCATCTTGTGCACATTCTTTGTTTCAGTTTTTCTGACTGATTGTAACATTTCAAAAATCTGACTAATGTACCACACACGTGTTTATTTTTTCCCCAATTATAAAAAAAATGATTGTAAACCCTAAAATTGCTTGGGTGTATATATTAATAAATTGACAATCTGGCACACACCATTTAGTTTTCATAAAAATTCATCAGAAAAATCCACCATTCCCGATCAACTTTTATCAAATAAAAAGCAATATGATTTCTTGCTCAAATTTAATAAACTTGATTTTTTTGGGGGGGGGGGGGGGGTAAATGTGGTCGTTTTTATTGAATTGCCACCTTTGTGATGATAAATGATTTGTATTTGCAGAGGATGAACAGTAAGTTAAGCAACATGCAGGAGAAAATATGTGATGGACAGTGTCCTCTGCCTTTATTCACATGTCTACATGTCAAGCCGGATGTATCAGAGCTTATGTTTGCTGGTAAGGATTTGATTGTATTCTTTCTAAACAATTTAAACAGACAAAATTGTTATGTGACATTATTTCACAGCATATAGCCCAGACAAACCACCTGTCTGGGTTAAAGAGTGGAACAGTTATCTCCCTTCTGCAAATAGTAGGCCCCCTAAAAATTCATGTAAGTAACACATTTCATATAACAAAGTGGTAATTACTGTGCAGAGAGAGATACAAAAATATATGTAGTGCATTTTGTTCCTGAAATAAAAAAAGCAAGATAGGAGTAACTATTTAGACAAGCAAGAATGCAGCAAGGATCAGTATGGGCAACAAGTAACAGTGGAAACAAACTGTGGTCAGCAAAATTAGTAATTTCCTATCTAAAGAATGCATTTAAAGGGAAACTCCGACCAAGAATTGCACTTTATCCCAATCAGTAGCTGATACCCCCTTTTACATGAAAAATCTATTCCTTTTCACAAACGGACCATCAGGGGGCGCTGTATGGCTGATTTTGTGGTGAAACCCCTCCCACAAGAAACAAGAAAAGTTCATAATCTTGGCAGTTTCCTGTCTGTGAACCTTGCTGCATTGTGGGAAATAGCTGTTTACAGCTGTTTCCAACTGCCAAAAAAGCATGCAGCTACATCACTTGCCAACAGTAAAATGTCTCCCTGTAATAAATGTCAGAATGTAAATCAGGGATTTAAAAGATTTTTCAATGGGCAAACAGTGGCTAAATCATTTATACATAATTATTGTAAAAATGAAGCACTTTTTTTTATTACATTATTTTCACTGGAGTTCCTCTTTAAGTACAGGTTTGCTGTAACTTCTATCTTTGTGACAGCTTCCTACTTAACCTGTAGCTAGTTTATAATATGCTTCAGTCCTAAATTTAAAGAGTGACTTTAACGAACAGGGAAAAAAATAAATTTATACATTGCAAAATTAGACGTTAAAAAAAATAGAAGAGAGATCATGGAATGATTGATATTCGCCATGTAATTTGTTAATGTTGTTTGATCCACAATGAGCTTGCACATCACCTTTACTACTAGCAAAAAAAAGAAAACTATACAACACCAACTGCCATTATTTATAACCACACCCACTAACATTGTGATAGGCTAAAATGTTGTTTTTTTATAGCTATACTTATGCACAGAGGGAGATACTATTTTCTTGGCAGTTGGAAACATCTGTTATTTCCCACAATGCAACAAGGTTCATGTACAGGAAATGGTCAGGACATCACACTGTGGGAGGGGTTTCACCACAATGTCAGCCATACTTCTGATGATCTATTAGAGAAAAGGTAAATATTTCACATGAGAAGGGGGGTGTCAGCTTGGTTACAGTTCCTATTTATGAATAATAACATTTCTGGCAGTTTCATGGAAGTTTTCCAGGATTGCCTTGAATGTTTAGAATTTAATATGTGTGGACAATTCCATTAACTCCCATAAATGTCTGTTGAGGATCTCTCCCATAATATTAGCCCTTGACTTCATTCACTTGGACTAAATTCACTTAATGACGTAGACAGGAAGAAGTTGTTTATGTGAATAATTAGTGGAAACATTTTGTTCTGACGTCTTATAAATGACTGCAAATGAGGTTAAGAGTGTAGTAGGCTAGTAAGTGTCTGACTAATCACCTACTAAAATGAGAGATGCAAAAAATACAGTTTATTTACTTTGGTTTTTTTCTTATTCAGTGATTTATGAGTTTTAACATTGCCTTGTGTTCCAAAAGCAATGGTGGCTAGTATAACAGAAAGTGGTATATTATATGCACAATATTTTTTTATTTACTTTCAACATGAAATGAAAACTGAAAGCATAAAAGATAGGGGAACAAAGTACTGTCACCAGAATGCAGCAGGGCTGGAATAAACAACACCTAGGCTCACCTGTAGCTGTAGCATGCTCCTGTTCAGCAATGAAAATAGCAGTATGGAAGAAGAAAGCCAGGCACTGCTACATAAAAACCCTTTATTTGTAACTGGGTTAGTGGCATACAGCGGGGGGGGGGGGGGGGGGGTTGGATGGAGAGAAGAAAGGCTGGCACTGCTACATAAAAGCCCTTTATTGTGGCTGGGTTTGTGGCATACAGCAGTGGGGGGGGGGGGGGAGAAGAAAGCCGGGCACTGCTACATAAAAGCCCTTTATTGTGGCTGGGTTAGTGGCATACAGCAGTGGGGGGGGGGGGGAAAGAAAGCCGGGCACTGCTACATAAAAGCCCTTTATTGTGGCTGGGTTAGTGGCATACAGCAGTGGGGGGGGGGGGGGGGGCGGGAGTTTAAAAAAATCACAATGATTTGTACTTTCCAAATGACAGTTTATATTGTTGCTAACACAGAAATTAAACTGAACTTTAAAAATGTACATATCTACTGAAGCAAATTTTCAAGAAAGCTAATAAGACACTAAGGCAGAGGATTGGATACACGTTAGCTGGACATCCAATGGAGGGACTGACAAAGAGGAGCATCATCTGAGGAGTTAGAGGAGAGGTGGATAAGTCTATCGTTAGGCCGTATAGGAGGATGCTACAATAGTCTAGATTGGGATATGATTAAGGCATGCTCTTGTACATGGGTGGGCAAACTTATTTCACAGCAGCCTACAATCCTCTAGCGGCCCGCATACCCCCGACATTGCTTTCCTCTCCTCCCTCCCTGCAGAGTTGCGGGCGTGTGTACTGATATGTTTTAACTCACCCAATTGCACTTTCCAGCGTTGATCTTCCTGGCTACGACAACATCATGTGACACACTGGTATGTTCTGACGGCAGGTCACATGATGCCACCGATGCCATGAAGATCGGCGTTCGAAAGTCCGACTGGGTGTTTTAAACCTATTGTTACAGTAAAACAGACTTTTTTTCTTCTAAATGCTACCTGATCCGAGGGGTCTAGCCGGATCAGGTAGCATCAATTACCGCTGCTCCTACATCCCACACTCATTGATAAAAAAGGAAAACAAACATGGCCGCGACCCCTGGGGTCACAATGCTGCAGCTCTGACTTTGTGTGTCTTAAAACAGAGCAGGGAGGCGGGGAGAGGCAGAGCTGCCCGATCAGAGTTGGGGTAGGGGTGTTCTTAACACCAGGGTGAGTGTTTTGCAGTAGTTCCCATCCCCTTCTCCTGTTGGCTGCCGACAAGCTGCTTGGTACCAGTTTTGGGGGGTGACAGGGGAGTGAAAAGGGGGAGAGAGTGTTGCCGGAGGCATAGAGGCATGTCATGTAGCAGGGAACATGAGCTGCCTCTGGTACACTTTAAAGAGACTCTAACAAAAAAATCCCCTAGGGGTACTCACCTCGGGAGGGGGAAGTCTTAGGGTCCCAATGATGCTTCCCCATCCCTGTAGCTGCAGACAGTCCAGTGCTGGCTCCCCCGAAGCGTCCCGGAATCCTCCTCTGACAAGCGCTGATTTATTTACCTTCCCTGTCTCCAGTGGGGGCGCTGTTGCGGCTCTCAGCACAGAGATAGGCAGAAATAGCCGATCTCTGTCGGGTCCGCTCTACTACGCAGGCGCAGGAGACTTGCACCTGCGCTGGAGCCGGGAAGGTAAATATTTACATCCCTGCTATTCCGAGGGGCACAGCGAGACCGCCGTGGGACATAGGAGGACGGAGGAAGCCTCGATCTGATCCGGAGGCTTCCCCCACCCGAGGTGAGTACCCTCCAGGGGAACTTTTTTTTTTAGTTACAGATTTTCTTTAACCACTTCACCCCAAGGCGGTTTTTACCCTAACGGACGAGAGCGATTTTCACCTTTCCATGCTCATCCCTTTCATTTGCCAATAGCTTAATCACTACTAATCACAATAAAAATGATCTATATCTTGTTTTTTTCCACCAATTGGGCTTTTTGGGGTTGATATTTGTTTTCAGTAATTACTTTATTTTCTATGCATTTTAACCACTTCACCACTGAGGGGTTTTACCCCCTGACCACCAGAGCAATTTTCACCTTTCAGCGCTCCTTCCATTCATTCGTCTATAACTTTATCATTACTTATCGCAATGAAATGAACTATATCTTGTTTTTTCCGCCACCAATTAGGCTTTCTTTAGGTGGGACATTATGCCAAGAATTATTTTTTTCTAAATGTGTTTTAATGGGAAAATAGGAAAAATGTGGGGAAAAAAAAAATTATTTTTCAGTTTTCGGCCATTATAGTTTTTAAATAATGCATGCTACTGTAATTAAAACCCATGAAATTTATGTGCCCTTTTGTCCCGGTTATAAAACCGTTTAAATTATGTCCCTATCACAATGTTTGGCGCCAATATTTCATTTGGAAATAAAGGTGCATTTTTTTCAGTTTTGCGTCCATCCCTAATTACAAGCCCATAGTTTATAAAGTAACAGTGTTATACCTTCTTGACTTAAATATTTAAAAAGTTCAGTCCCTAAGGTAACTAATTATGTATTTTTTTTAATTGTAAATTTTTGAATTTTTTTTTAATTACAAAAAAAAAAAAAATGGGGAGTGTGGGAGGTAATGAGTTAATTTTTTGTGTAAAAGTCATTTATTTGTATGTGAAAAATGTGTAGGGTGTAGTTTACTATTTGGCCACAAGATGGCCACAGTAACTTTTTGCTTTATTGCGACCTCCAAGCCTCCTTCCGGAAGCTTGGAGGAAGAATAAGGAGGCTGGACACGTGAGTTTCTTCTCACAATGATCGCGCTGCCCATAGGAGAGCAGCGGGTCATTGTGGGGCTTAGATCAACGAACGGGAATGGATTTTCCCGTTCATTGATCTCCGGGCGAGCGGGCGGCGGCGGTTTTACTAGCGGCGGGCGGCGTGTTTACGAGCGGGAGCGCGGACAGCGTCGGGAACGCGGAAAGTACGTGTTTCTCCGTCCCTGGTTTTTAAAGGATGGAAAAAGGGGCGGAGAAATACGTACGCGCGGGGGTAAAGTGGTTAAAGGGAAATACAAGGAAAAAATGAAAAAATACACTATTTCTCCAATTTCATCCCCAATGGTTTTAATATAAACACTGCTACTGTACATAAAACGCACACATTTTATCTGCCTATTTGTCCTGGTTATCACACGATTCTAATTATGTCCCTAGTACAAAGTATGGTGACAATATATTATTTGGAAATAAAGGTATTTTTTCTTTGGTTGTTTTTTTTCCACTATTTTCACGTGTATGTGCACAGGAAAGCATGTGCACGCTCGCACATGCGCACGCGCACAGCGGCAGCAGCACTGTCTGACTTATAAAAACGTCCTGGAGCCATTAAGAGGCTCTAGCAGGACATTTTTATAAGTCAGTATGTCATTCAGTGGTTAAGCAGGCTCGCAACTCTGCAGGAACTTTGCAAGGAGGGAGGAGAGCAGAGGAATCCAAACATGAACAGGCCATAGTCCGTAGTTTGCCCAGCCCTCCTGTAGTATTTTAGTTGTATCCTGTATAAGTAAGGAGTAAGTCCCCATTAACCTCCCTGGCATTATTATTTCCAGATTTAGGGTCTAAAAGCCATGCCATTTTTTCACAAGCTTTTACACTTTAAAAACAAGATAAAAATATACCACAGAGAGATCTACAGCAGCTACTGCGTATAATTCACTCAGGCACGGTATTACCGCTTTAAACTGCAGATTTCCGTCCTGAGCCTGACACGGGATTACTTCTAAGGAGGTTAAAGTCTAGTTGGGATATGGGAACACTTGCGCTAAAATTTTAATTATGTCCTGCATCAGGAAGAAGCAAATGTCATTACAATTAACATCCAATTTGACTTAAAGGGACTCCGAGCTCAGAAAAAAAAGGAAAGTTGTACTCACCAGGGGCTTTCTCCAGCCCAGTGCTGGTCGGGAGGTCCCACGACGGCGTCCTGGCTCCTCTCCTTCTCCCCGCTCCGGAATGGCTGGCAGGCCGCAGCCCGGGCGACACTCCGTACAGTGTCGGGCTGCAGCTTCCGCGTATGACGCGGATTACGTCACACGCCGGCCGCCTCGCGTCATCATGGCGGCCGGCGTGAAAGTACTGCGCATGCGCGCTTTAATCGCGCATGCGCAGTACTTTCACGCCGGCCGCCGTGATGACGCGAGGCGGCCGGCGTGTGACGTAATCCGCGTCATACGCGGAAGCTGCAGCCCGACACTGTACGGAGTGTCGCCCGGGCTGCGGCCTGCCAGCCATTCCGGAGCGGGGAGAAGGAGAGGAGCCAGGACGCCGTCGTGGGACCTCCCGACCAGCACTGGGCTGGAGAAAGCCCCTGGTGAGTTCAACTTTCCTTTTTTTTTCTGAGCTCGGAGTCCCTTTAAAAGGACCCTTTATTGAGGGGGTTCTAAACACTGCCCTGTTTTCTTGAATTGACTCAAAACAGGGATGCACATCAGGTGCTCTTACTAAATGCTTGAGCTCACTAACATTCTTGTTTCAAATGTGCCATACTACTGAATCCAAAAAGAGCATCAGGAGAGCCAGGAAGGAAATAAATGTGGCAGCCTTCATATTCATCTTACTACAGAGTCACTTTAAGTCTTAGACCCTTATTCAATTAACTTTTTCTCTGTACTTTCTCCTAGGAGATACGTTTTTAGCGTCTCTTTAAAATTACTAGTGAGCATATTGCAATTTTAAATAGTACCAAAAGTAGGTGAGAAAGTGCTATCAAAATAGTTTTGACTATTTTCTTGCATGCTTCTAGTTTAACCCCCTACCGACCGATCCACGCCAAATGGTGTGAACGCGGTGGCAGCCCAAGGACCACTCCATGCCGATCGGCGTGAATGGCTAGGGGCGGGGATCGCAGGAGATCATGCAGGCCAATGCGCGCGCATCCCCACTGGAATGACGTAGCTCCGCTCCGCCATCCGTCTCCCAGCGGCGATTGTCTAATAGGACTGTACAGCGCTGCAATCTAAGGTAGCACTGCGCTGGGGACATCGGTGTGACACGGCTGTCCCCCGGCAGGCTCAGGAGTGATCTGCTGTCATAGGCTGAAGCCTGATTGGCTGGCGGTCGGGGACAGTGTAAACTATATAAATAAATACCAAAATGTATTGAAATCAAATACATATTTTTATAAAAATAAACAAACATCCCAGGAGGGAGGAGAGCCCACCAACAGAGAGCTATCTGGGAGGGGGGGGGGGGGTGAAATCACTTGTGTGCTGAGTTGTTCTGGGGGGGGGAGGGAGAATCACTTGTGTGCTGAGTTGTTCTGGGGGGGGGGGGGGAGAATCACTTGTGTGCTGAGTTGTGTGGCCCTGCAACGAGACCTTAAAGCTGCAGTGGCCTATTAAGTAAAAAATGGCCTGGTCACTTGAGGGGTTTAACACCACAGTCCTCAAGTGGTTAAAAGGCGTTTTATTGACAAGGGGCTTGATTCTCAAAAGCGTGCTAACTGCTATCACATCTGTTATCATGCGCTCTGCCGCTCGCAGAGCTTTTCACACGAACAGAGTTAGTTCACGTGATAATCGAAGGTTTCTGCACGTGATCGCGCGGAAACCTTCGCTTATCACGTGAACTAATGCTGTTCGCGTGAAAAGCTCTGCGAGCGGCAGAGCGCGTGATAACTGCTGTAATAGCAGTTATCACGCTTTTGAGAATCGAGCCCTAGATGTGAAAATATCTGGGCGAAAGTTTTATTTGTATATAGGCCCTAGTGTCTGTGGAACAACCAAGATGACTTTGTAACCCAATATTCATCCGATCCAATTCTTCCTTTACTTTCAGACTGGGTGGAATTCAGCCCCTTTGAAATAGGAATGGCAAAGTATGGCACATTCATGCCTCCAGAACTTTTTGGAAGCAAGTTTTACATGGGAACGGTTATAAAGAAATATGAAGAATATCCACTGCATTTTTTAATGGGTGAGTATATTAAATTTCAGCAAAAGGCTGAATATTATGCTGACCTAGATAGATTTCAAAACTAAAGTCAGCTAAAGAAAACAGCTAGATATATTGCAGAGTGATTGTAATAACATGTTTTAGAGCCTCCGGTCTCCAGGTTACGTCAGTAGAAATTATGAGAATTTGCAGTTCAAATATAGTAGTAAGAGGCACCCTTGTAAGAAAGAATAACTTACCTTTTAAAATAAGATGACAACTTTGGCAATGGACATATATCTTTATTTATACAACACGTTTCACTGGACACAGTCATATTCCTCAAGGGATTTCTATAAAGGTGCTATATAATATCGATGAGCCACTCATTAAACAATCCTTAGAGCCACACCAAATACATTTCATATTAAATAAGAATGTCATAAACAATTCATATTTTTATCTATACATTGGTTAAAATCTACTTTACTATATATATATTATTGGATGTATGCATGTGCCGCCAGCACTCGAAAATGCTCTGACCAATTTCAACGAAACTTGACATACAGATCCCATACTACTTATGAAGATATGTTCTGTGGATCTCACGTCCCCCTGCAAACCTGGGTGGAACCACAAACAGCCAACCAGATTTCACCCATTCATGTAAGTGGAAAGAATGTAAAAGGCTGCAATTCTCACTGTAATAAAGCCAGAGTCCCCAAACTTGTCACTTGGTGGCCGAGGTGAAAAATTCAGGGAAAGTGGGTGGAGCCAATCAAATTTCAGCAATTCATTTTCAATGGGAAAATGTAAACTGCAACCATTCTTACACTGTTAATGGCAGGGTTCTTAAACTTGCAACAGTTGGCAACTGGAATAACTGTTAGGAAAGATTAACCCCCCCCCCTTCCTTATCCAGAGTGCAGCAGATTGCATGGCAGACCTCTATGTACCAATCCCCTCATGTGCTGAGTAATGTTTGCCCAACTTGTGCTATTAGCCATGGCATATATTGATGGCAATGGCAGACCTCTGTGTGTGTCAACTCCCCTTTTCACGCTGCTGTTGTGCTGTGCCAGATTTTGATTGGCCTTGTGCTCCCGGAGTCTAACAGCCACTGCAATATATGTAGTTTAGCTGAGCGGCGGTGACTGCGTCCCCTCGCCATGTGCATTGTGTCCCATAGGAGGTGGAGGGAACTACCTCAATGCATATAGGGATAGGTCCTGGGGAACTTATGGTGGAATCTGAGGGTCTCCTTTAAGAAAGAGACCCATCCATCCCCTTCCAGGTGAATCACTTTTGACCCTCTACCTATTTATAGTAAAATTACAAGTCAAAACTTTATTAAAAATAGAAACAAACTTCTGTATTTTTTTTCCATCTGTCACTTCCATCTTCTTTTCTTTCTTCTGTCTTCTCCCTTAAATCTTGAATGAAGACTGTCCTCCTGGCTGCCACTTCCTGTCGTTACTTTAGCTTCAGCCATCACTCATCATCGCTCATCACTAATCATCGATCAATAATTGTTTAAATAAAATTAGGCAGGTGCATAAACTTGGGCACTGTTGTCATTTTATTGATTCCAAAAGCTTTAGAACTAATTATTGGAACTCAAATTGGCTTAGTAAGCTCAGTGACCCCTGACCTACATACGCAAGTAAATGCAATTATGAGAAAGAGTATTTAAGGGGGTCAATTGTAAGTTTTCCTCCTCTTTTAATTTTCTCTGAAGAGTAGCAACATGGGGGTCTCAAAACAATTCTCAAATGACCTGAAGACAGACTGTTCACCATAATGGTTTAGGGGAAGGATACAGAAAGCTGTCTCAGAAATTTCAGCTGCCTATTTTCTCAGTTAGGAACATATTGAGGAAATGGAAGACCACAGGCTCAGTTCACATTAAGGCTCGAAGTGGCAGACCAATAAACCGATAAACGCGAGCGACAAATGGTGAGAACAGTCAGTCAACCCACAGACCAGCACCAAAGACCTACAACATCATTTTGCTGCAGATTGAGTCACTGTACATTGTTAACCACACGGCGCACTTTCCACAAAGAGATGCTGTATGCAAGAGTGATGCAAAGGAAGCCTTTTCTCTGCCCACAGCACAAACCGAGCCGCTTGAGGTATGCTAAAGCACATTTGGACAAGCCAGATTCATTTTGGAATAAGGTGCTGTGGACTCATGAATCTAAAATTGAGTTATTTGGGCATAACAAGGGGCATTATGCATGGAGGAAAAACAACTCAGCATTCCAAGAATAACACTTGCTACCTACAGTAAAATATGGTGGTGGTTCCATCATGCTGTGGGGCTGTGTGGCCAGTGCAGGAACTAGGAATCTTGTCAAAGTTGAAGGATGCATGGATTCCACTCAGTATCAGCAGATTCCGGAGACCAATGTCCAGGAATCGGCGACAGAGCTGAAGCTGCATCGGGGCTGGATCTTTCAACAAGACAACGACCCTAATTTTGTTTAAACAATTATTGCACACTTTCTGTAAATCCAATAAACTTAATTTCACTTCTCAAATATCCCTGTGTGTGTCTCCTATATGATATATTTAACTGGCATTTTTTTATCGTAACAACCAACGATTTATACAGGAAAATCATGACTATTAACAAGGTTGCCCAAACTTTTGCATCCCACTGTATAGTAGATGCAATATTGTCCTTCATATAGACCAAGGTATAAAAACTCATTGTCAATTCAAATTTTTTTTTATGTTGCCTTTGGATGTATTTAAACGTTTTCTTGAGTACCTCTTTTCCAAACTACACTACTCCATTTTTTTATAATCTTTCTTGGCAAGTTAGACCTTCTATCCCTTTGATTAATTTAGTTGCCCATAACATGTTTTAAAATGCCAATGTCCTTCCTATAGTGTGCCCAAAATTGTACCATACTCGAGATTTGGCCTTAAAAGTTATTTATACAGAGGGAGTAATGTAATATCTAATCCTTACTAATTGCTGTTTGTATGCTTGCCAGAATACCATTTGCTTTAGCTGCTGCTGCTGCTGCATGGCATTGAATATGGTTGCATAGCTTGTCAGCCAGTATATGCAATACCTTCTCTAAGGCCTCTTTTTCCCATGGGCAGTTAATAGGCAGTGAAACGCCTCTCAAACTCTCATAACTGCTTGTTGCTGCCTAGTAACTGCTCACTGCTGTCTGGTAACTGCTTGCTGAGTACTCAGTTCAACTGTCTGTGGAAAAGAGGCCAAAGTCTAATGTTGCCTAGCTGTGTCCCAATTAGTTTAAATGGTCTTATGGCATTGGCATATCCCAAGATGCACCTTACATCTATCAACATTAATTCTCACCTGCCATATGCTTGCACCTATTGCCTTATAAAGTATGTAACTATCCTGCTGAGTGTTGTTAATTCTACATTGTTTTGTATCATTTCCAAAGATGGTATCACAATTTTGTATTCCATCCACTGTCATTAGTAAACTAAAGACTGGACCCAATAATGGCCCATGTAGGACACCAGTGCTAAAAAAATTCTCTTTCCGACTATGATCCATATATTTGTACTTGTGATGTTCTCTTCCCTAGCCAGTTCTGTGACTGTAACCACTGATCTATAAGTCTACACAAAGCATGATTAAAAGGTATTGCTTTGTTTATACACCTGCAGCTTTGTTCAATTACTGAAGCAAAAGCTCATACACACGTACCAACAATCTATCCAACTATCTACCAAATTTGTCTGTTGGAAGATAAGATGGATGTGTGTACAGCTGGCAAACAACCAGATGACCAGCTTATAACAGGTTATTTGACAGATCCCAACTGGTGGATCAATCTGTTTAACTATCATACAGATTGGAACATGTGTACAAGTCTTTTGAACAACTTTGTTGTTTTTGAATGTGGACATGTTGTGCAGTTTGTCATTTATCTTGCAGGCATTGTCTTTAAGTGAGTTGGTTGTTTAGTTGGTTGGTGTGTATGTGTGTGTACGTACTTGTCAGGTAAACCACTTGTTTTGTAGTTGGTCATGTTGTGCCATTGGTTGCGCATTAAAGAGACACTGAAGCGAGAATAAATCTCGCTTCAGTGCTTATATTCAGCAGGGGCATGTGTGCCCCTGCTAAAACGCCGCTATCCCGCGGCTAAACGGGGGTCCCTTACCCCCCAAATCCCCCCTGCAAAATCTACGACCAACTTGGTCGTAGATTTTGCTGCTCTTGAGGCAGGGCTAACGGCTGCAGCCCTGCCTCTCAGCGCCGTCTATCAGCGGCGCATCGCCGCCTCTCCCCCGCCCCTCTCAGCGAAGGAAGACTGAAAGGGGCGGGGGAGAGGCGGAGATACGCGCTGACAGACGCGTGTGAGGCAGGGCTGCAGCGGTTAGCCCTGCCTCAATGTGGAAGCGCTGCCCGGGACTCCACGAGGGGATTGGGGAGGTAAGGGACCCCCGTTTAGCCGCAGGATAGCGGCGTTTTAGCAGGGGCACACATGCCCCTGCTGAATATAAGCACTGAAGCGAGATTTATTCTCGCTTCAGTGTCTCTTTAAGTTGGACGTGTCTATAAGCCTTCACACACTCAGGGATTGTGGCATGCATGCACAGGTTTGGGGATTAATCACTCCCATCTCAGTAACAACTTAGACAACTATGCAAGGCAGATTATAAAGTGATTCACTGTAAAGCTTCTGAGAAGCATCAGAGGAGAGACCAGGCACACTACCAGAATAATTATTACAAGTAGCTCAGTGCAATATAGCCTGTGAAAATGCTTGACAAATACAGAGATGATCTGATATTTATTGCTTTGCCATAATGAATAGTGGAGATTTGCATTTGGCAACTGTTCGTTGTCTAGACAACAATAGCTAATCTAACATTTATATGAACCTAAAGACAAAGACTAGTATCAACTACTGTACTTAGGGAAAAGGTCAATATTTTGAAACAGGTGATTTAACCAGAAATGAGATCTGGAAAGCCCCAAACAATGTTTACATACAGATATCTATCTAACATTTACCATTTTAAAGACAGGTAAAAGCTTTCTGTAGCAAATAAAGGAGGTAGAGTTCCGCTCAATAAAACCTTTCAGTCAGGAGTCAGGCAGTGGTCATCACAGGATCTATGGGCTTCCACAGACTTCTGCAGACACATTTGACAACTGGTTCTAAAGGAATGTATGGACAACACTTCACTGAGATCGTTGGCTACATTAAGCAAACAAATGTGGTTCTACTAAATGCAGAGATGATGCAAGAGTTAATTAATTGAATTAATTGGATTAATTGAAGCTCTGTTGAGCACTATGGAAAGTATGCTAGTGTTATAGAAATGTGGTAACTAATAAGTACATGCATGTATTAAAGGCAGTCAGACAATGAACCTCAGTGGGAATTATATACTGCATGCACACTAGAAACTCTTCTATGTTCTTCACTGAGGCCTCTGTACAGACAGACCCTACTTACAAACAGGTTTTATGCTGGGAAGTTGTTTGTAAGTCAAATCATGTCTTATACATGTTGGTGCATGTGGATAAATTATTTACTTTGAGACAACAGAGGATTTGAACATACAGTATAAGCAATGTTTTTAATTGTTTTTAAAGAGACTCAGTAACAAAAATTGCATCCTGTTTTTTATCATCCTACAAGTTCCAAAAGCTATTCTAATGTGTTCTGGCTTACTGCAGCACGTTCTACTATCACAGTCTCTGTAATAAATCAATGTATCTTTCCCCTGTCAGACTTGTCGGCCTGTGTCTGGAAGGCTGCCAAGTTCTTCAGTGTTGTGGTTCTGCTATGAACTCCCCCTTCCAGGCCCCTCTATGCACACTGCCTGTGTATTATTTAGATTAGGGCAGCTTCTCTCTTCTCTCTTATCTTTTACAAGCTAGATAAATCGTCCTCTGAGCTGGCTTGGCTTTCACATACTGAAGAATTACAGACAAGGGCAAAGCTGTTTGCAGGAGAAAAACGAGCAGCCTGAAACTTCAGTGCATGAGAACTGCAGGGGGAAAGAAACACACAATGATCTCTTGAGATTCAAAAGGAAGGGTGTATACAGCCTGCTTGTGTATGAATGTATTTTCTATGTGTGGACATACTGTACATCAACCTACTTCCTGTTTTGGTGGCTATTTTGTTTGTTTATAAACAAACCTTTTAAAACTGTTTTTAACCACTTTTAATGCGGCGGGGAGCGGCGAAATTGTGACAGAGGGTAATAGGAGATGTCCCCTTACGCACTGGTATGTTTACTTTTGTGCGATTTTAACAATACAGATTCTCTTTAAGTGCTTTAATGTGCTCTAGATTACTTACAACAGTTTATACAGTACTGTAGCATGTAACAACAAAAATATGTAATAATAAACACTTTTTACAGTATATTTTGTACATGAGGACAACTTTGTATGTATGAAATATTTGTAACTTGAGTTTTTTCTAAGTAGGGAACTTTATGTATTTTGGTATCAACGTAAGTGAATGAAAAAGCTGACTTGTAGTTGCCTTCTAAAGTTTGTATCATTTTCAGGTGTGTGGGGCAGTGCTTTCTCCATACTATTCAACAGAGTTCTGGGCGTTTCTAGCCACAACAAAGGAGCTACAATGGAAGAAGAATTAGGTAACTGTCATTTACAGAGGAATATTTGCATATAAAACATTTATAATGTACATATATGCATATAAAATAGTTCATTTTCAATGTAAAGGAAATTGTCATTGAAATTGACATTTCCACTGCTCTACATTGATAATAGTGGGTTTGTTTGTTAAATATTAGGAAACACAATGGCCATATGCAATTCACTTTTGAAAAGTTTAAAATGCATCTTATCAAAAGGTGTTAAATTATCACCTAGGACCTAGGTGATAATTTAACACCTTTTGGTAAGATGCATTTTAAACTGCAAGGTAGAAAATACTCAAAATAAATTTGCTAGTACTTTTTTACCTACTTTTTGTTACTTTTTCACTTTTAAAATGCTGCAAAGTTAGTTTAACCTCCTGAGCGTTACGCCGCTGAGGAGGTTTTGTTACTTTTTGCCCGATTACAAAATTACTGTCCGAAATGACTGAAAAGCTTATAGCTAGCACTAGGCTAGCTAGTAGAAGTCTCCAGCACCCTCAGATCCCTGCCTCTCCCCCTTTTATACATTACACAGCCTGGATCGAGCGATCAGCGCAGCCTCCCCGGACAGCTCCGGTCTTCTCTATAGGGAGGATCGCACATGACGTCGCCGTCATGCGCAAACCCGATCCTCCCCATAGAGAGACCGGAGCTGTGCAGGGAGGCTGCGCGATCGCTGTATCCGGGGGGTAATGTATAAACGGGGGGATCGCTGGGGAACGGCGGGTGCCCGACACTAGTACTAGCTAGCCTAGTGCTAGCTAAAGGGTTTACAGTTATTTGTGACAATTTTATATTGGGGGACTCCTGGGGCCACAGAGCGGTATCTCCGACACAGTGTCACGCATACCGCTAAGGAGGTTAACGAGAAGATGAAAATCATCTCCAAGGAGAAAACTCAGGTGAGAAAGTGATATGCATATGGCCCAATAAGTTTTAAGAAGTTTCTACGAAATTAAATATAAGGCAGGGAACACACTTGACTTTCAGTTTTCCGCGCGCGTTTTTCTGCATACTTTTTCTGCACACCAAGTGTGTTTCTATGCTGGAAAACGCATGCGTTTTTTCACAGCAGCTGATGTAATTGATAGAGAAAACTGCCAAAATGTGCAGAGTCATCATGCAGAATGTCAGTTTTTTTTCTGCGTGCGAACAACTCAGTAAGTGTGAACTAGCCCATTGATTAAAATGAGTTCTCAGTTTTTCTGTGCAGAAAACTCGTACGAAAACTGTCAAGTGTGTTCCCTGCCTTACTCTACTCAGTGCTGACTTTTTAAACAGATATTTATTTTTCATGTTTGGAACAGACGCAATCCACACCACCGTCACTACCTTTGTCCCACTCCTTAAAATGAAAAAGATTACTGCAACTGACACTTTATTTCTGCTGAACACATATATTGAAGAGTTTAAATCCAAAGTCTAGTTATAAAAACGATCCAAAGGCTGTCAGTCATAAGGGCTTCAGAGCGAAACATGCACCTCAGGTGCCATATTCCACATCACTGCAATTACCATTAGAAATAGTCACTGAGATACAAATATAGTGAAAATAAATGCACCTACATTTAAAATGTCAGGTTTTTGTGATGTAAAAATGAGACCACAATAAATTATTTCCAAATTTTTCCTACCTTAAATCTGACCTTTGACCTGTACAATCATACTATTTTGAAGTACCTTTTAATTGAATTACAGATTTCATCCTGCCTGACTACCATGATTATCACCTGCCATCAAATAGAGGCTCTGATTAACTTCAAATAAAGTTCAGCTAAGATTTTTCTGACATTTCCTTAGTTATCTACTACAGCAAACCCATGGTTCATAGCGAGTTCATAAATCATCAAAGGGGTATCATTGTTAAAAGGTATCAGACAGGAGAAGAGCACAGCAATACTTCCACAGCATTGAATATACCAGGGAACACAATGAAGACCATGATCAAAAAGTGCTGGAAATATAGGACAACAGTGGCATTGTCAAGATTAGGGCATCCCTCCAAAACGGATAAAAAGACAAAACAAAACCTAGTCAGAGAGCTGCCAGAAGGCCCATGGTAACAGTGAAGGAGTTGCAGGGATGTCCGGTAATTAAGGTTGTGTATTACATGTAGTAATATCCCATATTTTCCATATGTCTAGGCTATGGGGTAAGTTTGCAAGATGGAAGCTGTTTCTGACTAAGAAAAACATCCAGGCTCTGCAAAAAAAATGTATTAAAGAGGAACTGTAAGGATCCTCTCAGCGATGTCCAGCAATGTCCAGTAAAAATGCCTGGGACGAACCATTTCTACTCCTGGCAGAGTAACAGTTTTTTTTTCTTTATTCCAGCAGTTGTAACGGTTATACAGTGAAGGCTGTAACCACCTTTTTTTTTTTTTTAACTCACTGATGTCATCAGAAGGCACCCTATGCATGTGTGGAGAGAAGTGCAGTTAGAGAACTAGCTGAAAGAGAAGGGCGTTTTTTGTCTGTATATACAAACAAAATTGAATGGTTGTTGTAAAGCAGTTTTATGCTATGTACACACCATACAATTTTCTGGCAGATTTACCTGCCAGTTCGTTCTTTTTCCAACATGTCCAATCTGAATTTCGATCGATTTCCCGATGGATTTCCATAGACGTGAACAAAAATCAATCACAATTCAGACCGAACATGTTGTAAAAAAAAATCGAGTAAATTGTATGGTGTGTACTTAGCATTAGTAAAGTAATTGCACCACGGTAAATGAATGGGAAAAGGGTGGTTTATTGATTCTTATCACAATTAAAGAATTCGACAAGTGTATAATCGCATTCAGATTAACTCTGTACGGGAGATGCAAGCTGTTCAGTGAGTGCTGGGGAAGATCATAACACTGGGAGGGAGAAAAGGAGAAAATGGAAGAGAAATAAAGGAGGCTTTAAAGAGAATAAAGTACAGAATGTACAGAAACTACAAAGAGACAATAAAAAGGGTAATAAATGCATAGTATGAAGAAACGAAGAGAAAGACATAAAAGAATGTGCCAGTGATGATCTAGAGATTCTTCTAAAGCACAGGTGTCGAACTCCAGGCCTGGAAGGCTGGATCCATGCCAGTGTTTAGGATGGACTGAAAAAGGGAGGAATGTGTTCTATCCAGTGGACCACACCTTTCCTTTCAGACCCATCAATTAATTTGAGCTGTGTCAAAAATGTGTGAGGACCTTGGCCCTCGAAGGACCGATTTAACATTCCTGTTCTAAAGTCTACTTTTTGAAAGAATTTTCCACAAAAATGAACTTATTAGTTGCGGCATGGAAATTAGTCAGAAGAGAATACGACTTGCCCTTTGGCCTTTCCCTTCTTTTGTCTCTATAGAGGACAACTGTGCATTTAGCCCAATGCATGTCATTTTGTAGAGCACTGGGATTACAACCTCTTGCAATCATTTCTCAACTGATATTATGATAAAGGTGTATAAATTGACTATGGTCGATGGCATTCATAACATATACTATGCATTATAACTTTCATGGCGGAGGATAGAATTATCATCATTGGTCTTTCAGTGGCCACAAGCACATACTGAATACAAAATAAAAATGCATTTTTTTAATTAGTATTTTTGTGTTTGTCTAGAGAACATAAAACCAAAGCACATCGTAACCCAGGACAATTCAGACAGTGATGATGAGCAGCAAGAACCAAAAGGTAAACATAAAGTTAGATTGCCATAATCTCAGGAAATGTTTTATACACCGTGTATTGCTGCACTGGAAAAATATATACTTTTGTATTCTGTTAACATTATAGTGCTCTTACTGTATGAGATTCCCTTGTTTACGGTCTGCCTAGTTACTGCTTTTAGTTTCAAAGGTTTTTATTGAATGATAGCAAATTGAACAAGGGTGAATAAATCTGGATACCCCACGCAGGGGGGAAAGATAATAGCCAAATACATGAACATATAAAGACAATAAACAAAAACAACAAGACAAACTAGGAATAGGAATACGGTACCTATAGGTGCAAATTCGAAAAGGGGATTGTTAGGGCCTAGGATAGAACAATATATTATATGGCATGCTAGGTACAATGTGTACAGTGCCTCTATGTTAGATAAAGAAAATAGAGTAGCGAAGGCCATTATTATCAGCATAGTCGATCCAGGGGGACCATGTGTTGGTAAACTGGAGCATCCGATCCTCCGAGATAGCAACCATTCTCTCCAGTATCATAACTCTGTGGACTTTACTAATCACATGATCTAAAGAGAGAAAAGGATCCTTCCATCGAGAAGCTAAGTACGTTTTAGCAGAATTTAAGATATGCTGGGTTAATCTATGAGCTGGATGTTTCAAATTGTTGGGTTTATTACCCATCAGAAAAACAGATTGGGTGGGAGAGAATGGGATCTGAAGGACAGATGCAATCAGTCCGGCAACATGTGACCAAAATCTGGCAACCAAAGGGCATGTCCACCACATATGGGCTAATGTTCCCCTAGAACCGCAACCCCTGTAGCATAAGGGGGAGGCTTGAGGGAAGATGCCAGAGACCTGCACCGGAGTTAGGTAAGCTCTGTGTATTAATTTGACATTAGTTTCTAATATTGAAAAATATAGACTTCCTTTCATAAGGGTTTCCCTCTTTTGGGTGAAAGGTGGATGTTGAGATCAGCTTCCCATTTTTCCAGAACGGTGTCCATGGCAGCTTGGGCTCGGGTAGCCAATTGAGCATATAGATATGAAATGATACCGCCTTCTAAGGGTGAGGTTTTGCAGAAATTTTCAAAAAAAAGTGTAAGAGGCGTCAGGGGTTAGGGGGCCCAGGGATGACCAGAAGTGGTAGACCTGCTGGAGGTGGAAAAATTGGTGAGGCCTACAGGAGAGCGATTCAGATAATGTGGAAGGAGAAATCATAATCCCTAGCCTTTGAAAATTAGCTAAATTAGTATGATGGGAGGAGGTTAACCACGCCATGTCCAAATTTAGGCCTGGGGGAAGTCAGGGTTACCAAATAGTCTTGTAGATAGTGAAGGGGATGCTTGTAGTCTTAGACTTTAGCGATATCTTTTCCATATGTTTAGGGTGTGAAGAGTGTAGGGGGAGGTAGACAGTAGCTGAAAAGGTTGTGACAGCGAGGACCACACCAAGGACTCCACTGTAAAGGGTTTCAGGAGAGATGACTCAATGCTGACCCAGAGAGGTGCACTTGGTCCGGCTTGAGAAGGGGGGATATGGGCTAATTGGGCAGCTATATAGTAATTATAGAAGTTAGGTACAGCAGGGCCTCCTGCGTACTTGGGAAGTTGCATCCTCTTAGAGGAAATTCGGGGAGGCTTGTGGGCCCAGATGAATTTAGAAACCTCTTTTTGGAGAGGGATCAAAGAGTTCTTAGGAACTAAGATAGGGAGGACCCTAAAATAATAAAGGATTTTAGGGAGCAAGGTCATGTGAACAGCATGGATCCTTCCGCTAAGGGAGATTGGGAGTTTAATCCAGGTGGTAAGTAGCTTTAGTAGGTTAGATATCAGTGGGGAATAGTTAAGGTGAAACATATCAGAGGGATTTTTTGTAACTTTCACTCTGAGGTATTTTATATATTTATGCTGAATACGGAATCCAAAGTGAGAGGACAAAGCATTAACAATAGAGCTGGGAATATTGCAAGGGAGAAGTTCTGATTTGGTGATGTTCAGAGACAAGCCAGATATGTCTTTAAAATTTGACAAGAGGTTCAGTACTAGGGGTATTGTTGTGGTGGGACTAGTTAACGTTAGGGCCAAGTCATCCGCAAATAGTGAAATTTTATGGGAGCGTCTACCTATTTGGTATCCCTGAATATCCGATGTCTGTCTAATCTTAACTGCAAGAGGTTCCATACATAGCGCAAATAGCGCTGGGGATAGGGGGCAGCCTTGCCGTGTTCCCCTTTCTATCTTGATTGAGGGTTGACGTGTGGAGGGAAGCTTCAGGGAGGCCGTAGGGAGAGAGTACAGGGATTTGATTGCTTGGAGGAAAGGGTCAGTGATACCAAATCTTTGTAGTGTTTGAAGCATAAAGGGCCAAGATAGGGTGTCAAAGGCCTTTTCAATATCGAGAAGGAGCACTGCCAGGGGATGTTTGAGGCGATGGGCATGGTGGATGATATTTAGAAGTTTCCGGATGTTATCAGAAGCTTGGCGCTGGGGGATGAATCCCACCTGGTCTTTGTGGATGAGTGAGGCTAGCAATTTGTTAAGGCGGGAGACAAGGACTGAGGTGAAGATTTTGTAGTCGGAATTTAGGAGGGAAATGAGACGGTAGTTGGGAGGATTTAGGGGGTCATGGCCTGGTTTCGGGATGACTACTATTGAAGAAGCTAAAAATTCAGGAGGGGTCGAGGCCCCACGTAATATGGAGTTGAATAATGCAGTTAGATGGGGAATAAGGATATCCGAGAACTTTTTGTAGTAGGAGGCAGTAAAGCCGTCTGGGCCCGGAGCTTTATGGCTCTTAAGATGCTTAATAACTTCTTCAACTTCGTCAGAGGAGATGGGGAGATTAAGTGTACTCGCTGTTAGGGGTGAAAGACAGGGGATTGGTACATTGGAGAAAGAAGACTGAGGGTCTTGGGCGGATGAAGAAGAGGGTTGGGAATATAATGAGGTGTAATATTGGAGGAAACGGTCATGGATCTCGTCTGGGTTGCAAGTTTCTCTGCCATTTGAGAGCCTAATCTTCCTGACGTTGTTTAATTGTTGTTTCTCCCTAAGTTTAGCAGCTAGCCATCGATCTGGTTTATTAAGTAGTTTGTGACAACGGGATTGAGTCCATCTATGAGCCTTCTCAGCCTGATGAGAAAGGAGAACGTCAATTTGTATTTTGGTGTCACTAATTAGTTTGTAGAGGTATAAGGAGGGAGAAGTTTGATGTTCAGCTACAAGTTTATTTAGTTTGTGTTGCAAATTACATAAGGATTCAGAGTGCTCCTTGATACGTGAGGCCAGCCTGATAATTTGGCCTCTAATATAGGCCTTGTGGGAGAGCCATAAAGAGGATTTGGCTATACCTGGGGTATTGTTAATTTCAAAAAATTCAGTGAGGTGTTGGGATAAATCAGAGACAACCATGGGGTTGGTTAGGAGAGATTCATTTAGTCGCCAGGAGTGGTTAAGGCATTTTGGAGACTGTGAATTGAAAGTAGCTAGGACCATGTCGTGGTCTGACCATGAGCACGGCACGTGGCGAGCGTAAATTAAATTGAGTATGCTACTGGTATTAGTAAATACAAGATCAATACGTGAATGTGTGTGATGTTGGGGAGAATAATAAGTGTAACCCCTTGTTTGCCCATGGAACTCCCTCCACACGTCAACTAGAGATAGAGATTCCAACATTCTATGGAGGGTTTTTAACTTCGTCTGAGAGAGCCTGTAATCTTGTGAAGTGGAAGAGTCAAGGCTGGGGACGAGAACAGCATTGAAGTCTCCACACCAATATATATGATCGTAGGTTAAGGACGTGAGGTGATTTGCACAGGCCATAAAGGTTGTTAAGGGGTCTCTCGGGTGAGAGTATGAGGAGACCAGGCATACTCGTCGTGAGTGGAGCGTGCCTAGTAAAATAAGGAATTGGCCTACTTTATCAGGAATAGCCTGTTCCACCTCCATGGGGAATGCGTTGTGGAGAAGTAAGGCAACGCCAAAAGTTTTCCCGGAGGGGGAAGAGGCTAAATAGACTCGCCTATATTGTGCATGTATGAATTTGGGAAAGGAAGCTTGAGTGAAGTGGGTCTCTTGCAAAGCGATATCATCAGGCTTATGAGACAGATAATTTTGCATGGCCTTTCTTCTTTTAGGGGGGGAATTAAAACCCCGGACATTGTGGGAAATGATTCTACACATGGGGAATGGTTAAGTGCTGCAAATTAATAGACAATACAATCATGAGAGGTCTAACTTCGAAAATTGAGTGATCACATAGGCCCAGAAGGAGGGTTGATAACAGGATATAGACAGGTACCGTAGTCAAGGTAAGGTTATAAAACATTACAAACAAACATAAAAGAACAAGAAAATAGAGGAAAATGTTCCTCTCCAGGTGATTCACAGATGAAGGGGACCATATTAACGGGACCCTCATGCGTGAATCTGTTCAGGGGTCAACATAGCAGTCTCCGGGATACCTGAAAAGTAAAAGGTTAGTTATAAGCTTCACAAGCTTCATAGGCCTCAATTAGTGCAAAGAGAGGCCATCTTAAAACGGCATAACGAGCAATATGTGCATATGAGCATACTCTAGGGAGGAGTATCATATAAATAGACCAGTATTACATAATGAGATCTTAGCTGAAAAGGTAGATCAAGATAGCCAAATCAAACATGAAGAGTGATGCAGTCCAAAAAGGCAGTAAACTTGTAGGAGAGGAGCCTCACGCCCTGATCATTTAAGGCAGTCTTTGGAATGAGCAGCGGAGGTAGAGATAAAGGGTTATTGTGATGATATATACTGAAGGACACCGGTAGTGACCACTAGGAGGAGAGTTCAGGAGTTTTATTAATCCACAAAATACCAGAACCTAGTACAACGGTTGATGTTCCAGGGAAACAAACTTCTATAACAACAGCCGAACAGGGACAGATACAGTCCAAGAGAATTGTATCTAAAATCCAGGTGTTTTAGTCCAGCATCCCACATAGGGGTTTTAGTAAAATCCAGTGATCTTGGGAGAACAGTTCACAAAGTCCAACTGAGTCTATCCCAGGGCAGGCACCATCTACAGCATTGGATCCACTGCAGCCTGTTGGATCCCTCTCAGAACATCCAGTCTCACAGGCAAAGGAACACAGATCAAGAAAGTAGCTACTCCAGTAGCTCTGGTCTGGATCCAGGGGGATGGAGAACCAGCGCCGCAGCTTGCTGTCCCCTTGACTGACTTCTCCCTCAGTAACTGACCCTCTTTTTAATGCACATGCTGAATGTTATCAGTCCAGCAGGGCCCAGTCCCCAGACCACTTAGTAGATAGTGAAAATGACCTTCTGTAGGTGCCTTGTGGTCTGGCAGAGAGGAGTCAGACAATTGTCTCTTGAGCAGATAAGAACAATCCTCCAGGTGCTGTGTTTGTCCAGCAAGGAACAGTCAACAATTGCCTTTTGGATAGATAATGAGAACACAAGTCCTCTATGAGCTCTGGGAGGTGCAGCTACAATTTTACAGACAACATACACAGCAATGAACCATGTAACAATGAAATGAAAATATACCTATATTTATAACAAATCTATCACAGTTATAAGATATAAACAGGGGGACTCCGTGATGTATACGGGCATACACTCTTAGAGGTCAAATACAGTATTTCCAACATGGAGAATAAGAGAACTATCATATGCAAAAATTAAAACATTTGGCCATCAGTACGGTACCTATAGCTTTCATTTAGATTGTCTGGGAAGATTATGCCGGCGAAGGAGGAGAAGAGGGTTTCTCAGAGGCTCGGCGTTGTCTGCGATGGGTAACTTCAGTCCAGACTCTGGTCGGTCTTGGGGAACTTTGAGGAGGCGACACCGCAGTATGAGGGGGCAGTTGTAGGCCGGATTGCTCCAGGGCTAAGCGTGCTTCAGCAAATGTCTTGCAAGCAAAGTTCCGGTTATTATACTGGAAACACAAAGAGAAGGGGAAACCCCATTTGTATTTAACAGAAGCTGCAAGCAGAGCTTGGATTGCTGGTCGCATATCTCTTCTTCTTGCCAGCGTGAGAAGGGAGAGATCGGCATAGAGGTGTACGGAGTTCGGAAAGACCTGGGAGTGCGCTCAGAGGCCTAGCGGCAGTTAGGACAGCATCTCGCATCTCCTCATGTTGCATCTTTAAGATAATGTCCCGGGGGAGATCAGTGTTGCGGGGGCGTTGTAGGGCCCGGTGTATACGCACAATTCTAAATTCCTGCGGGTCAAGCTGCGGGAGAAGAGCAGCGAAGAGGTTAAGAGCGGTCTCTTTTAGGTTAGTAATGGTCTCCGGGACCTCCCGTATGCGGATGTTCGCTCTCCGGGACCTGTTCTCGAGGTCTTCTAGTTTCAGCTCCATAGTGTGGATCTTTTCGTCTTGGTCGTCTATCTGCAATTTGTCGGCCGCAACTGCATCAACTAGGGAGTCGGCCTGCTTTTAGAGGGTAGCTAAGCGTTCACCCACCTCTTTGATCTGGTTGGAGAGATCCGTCACAGCAGCCGCCAATTCCCGTTTAAAGAGCCTGCTGATATCCCTGTAGAGCTGTTGGGATTTCTGGCTCGTGAGAGGAACCTCCGCCGCGGATTGCGGTGATTCAGGTATGGAGGTAGGCGAGCCGGGATCCGGGGAAGGAGGCGCAGTTGAGGCAGCGGTGGCCATCTTGGACCTCGTGGCGGCAGGCCCGAAATGGTACGTGAGTGTATGTTGTTTGTTTCGCTTTTTGGGAGCCTCTGGTCGGGACAGGGAGTTCTTCTTGGCCCTCCTGGACATCTCACGGAGCAAGGCAGATGACTTGGTGCCATCTGTTGATGGATGTGGGGCTATTGTAAGGTAATTTCAGGAAACCGGAGACTGAGCTCAGCCACCTAGCGTCTGCTCATGGCGGCTCCGCGCATGTGCCCCTACTGCTTTTAAAAAGGACCAATTCACACAATGCAAAGCACATACAAACACAGTTTTATGCACATTTTTCCCAACACATGGCATGCGCGACAACATACATTTTAAGGTGGACGTTGGTGGCCACATTATTATATAACCCGACAGGAAATCTTGTTTGCGTTGTCCGCTAAAATGTTCCCAGATGTGTTACTTTACAACACGCTGAAACGCTTTCTGTATTGTTGCTGCAAAAAAGATAGACTTCTTCACTTACTTTGTGTCTCTCCCTCACTAACATCCGCCTTTTACTTATATCCAGCCTCTTTCCCTCACTCCCAGTCTGTCTCCTTTATGTATCATCAGCTCCCTTCTTCGCTTACATGCAGCCTCTCTCACTCACTTCTAGTCACCCTCCCTCACTTATCTTCATCCTCTCTCTCTCCCTCTCTCTCTCTCTCTCTCTATATCTCTCTCTCTCTCTCTAGATCCAAAAAAGCTTTATTGGCAGGACCAAATACATTTAGCATTGCCAAAGCAAAACAAAACATTAACGTGTGTGTGTGTGTGTGGGGGGGGGGATTTTGGGAATAAGGGAAGGATATAGGTATACAGTCCATAGGAGTGTGGAGGATGTAATGTATGGTATGGGGGGGATGAGATATATAGTCCATAGGGGAGGGGGGTATAGGTATACAGTCCATAGGGGAGGGGAGTATGGGGGTATACAGTCCTTGTGATATTATGTTCCTCTCAGTTGGTGGCAGGCAGTTATATATCGGGCTGCTATTTGCACAGTTTTTTCCTCTTCCCCCAGTAAGATATAGAGTTTCCTCTCCTCATCTGTGGAGGTGAAATCTGGGATGTGGGCGGAGAGTCTCTGGAAGTGGGCGGTCCTCAGCAGTGCATATTTGCTGCAGTGTAGCAGGAAGTGGGCCTCATCCTCCAAAACCCCCTGGTCACATAGTCTGCACAGTCTCTCCTCCCGGGGCTTCCATGTCTCTGTGTCGTCCTGTCTCTATCTCCAGGTTGTGGGCGCTCAGACGGTACAGGCTCAAGGCCTGTCTATCTTTTTGGTGGTGTAGCCTCTCCAGATATGGAGCCATTGTGTACTCCCTCTGTAGTGATTGGTAGATAGTGAGTTTCTGGGAGTTCTTTATGTCACTACTCCATTCCTCTAGGTATCAGTCCTTGCAGCTTTCTATCATTCCTTTTATTTGGGCTTTTGTCAGCCTGTGTTGGTGGTCTTGGCTGGGCTGGCTGTTGACGCTTTGTTTCAAAGCGCGTGGCATGGCCTCTCCACCCTGGCTCAGTGAGGCTTTATGGTGGTAAGTGCTGGGGTTGCTGCTCTGTATATGCGCCCAGTATGAGAGCGCCCTCTGCTGGATAGTCAGCCATAGTGGGAATCTGCCTAGCTCTGCCCGGCAAGCTGAGTTCGAAGTGCTGCGATGGACTTGGAGAAGATACTTGCAGAACTCTAGATGGAAGATTTCTGTTGGGCTGGAGTCCCATTTTGATTGGTCAGGGTAGGTGACCGGGCCCCATACCTCACTGCTATAAAGCAGGATTGGGGTGATGATGCTGTTGAATATCTTTACCCAGACTCTCACCGGTGGTTTTAGGTGGTAAAGTTGCCTTCTGATGGCATAAAACGTTCTGCAAGCTTTTTCCTTCAGGGCCTCTACAGCTGGTTTAAAGCTCCCCGTTTGGTTAATTTCCAGCCCCAGGTAGGTGTAACTGTTTGTGGTCTCCAGTGGGCAGCCATTTAATATAAATAAGGAGGTGGGCAGTTTTCTCTGGAACACCATCACTTTTGTCTTGTTTGGGTTGATGGGCAGTGCCCATGTGGTGCAGAAACTCTCGAGTACTGCGAGGCTGTCCTGTAGGCCCCTTTCTGTTGGGGAGAGTAGCAGGAGATCATCTGCATACAGCAGGAACTTCACCTCGTGGTCATGCAAGAGGAGGCCTGGTGCTGGGGAGGATTCCAGGGCTACAGCCAGTTGGTTAATGAATATGTTAAAGAGCGTTGGGCTCAAACTGCAGCCCTGCCTGACTCCTCGACCCTGCTTGAAGAACGCGCTTCTTTTTCCGTCCACTTTCACACTGCATTGGTTCCTAGTATATGAACTCTTGATGACATCATAGATTCTACCTCCTATTCCTCTCTCTCTCTCGCTCTCTCACTTTCAGCCTCTCTCTCTCTCTCTCTCTCTCTCACTTTCAGCCTCTCTCTCTCTCGCTCTCTCACTTTCAGCCTCTCTCTCTCTCTCTCTCTCTCTCTCTCTCTCTCTCTCTCTCTCTCACACTCACTTTCAGCCTCTCTCTCTCTCTTTCTCTCTCACACTTTCAGCCTCTCTCTCACTTTCAGCCTCTCTCTCTCTCTCTCTCTCTCTCTCACTTTCAGCCCCTCTCTCTCTCTCGCTCTCTCTTTCAGCCCCTCTCTCTCCGCGTCTCTCTTTCTCTCTCTCTCTCTCTCTCTCTCTCTCTCTCACTTTCAGCCTCTCTCTCTCTCTCTCTCTTTCAGCCTCTCTCCCTCACTTTCAGCCTCTCTCCCTCACTTTCAGCCTCTCTCCCTCACTTTCAGCCTCTCTCCCTCACTTTCAGCCTCTCTCCCTCACTTTTAGCGCCTCTCCCTCACTTTTAGCCTCTCTCCCTCACTTTCAGCCCCTCTCCCTCACTTATCTCCAGCCTCTCTCTCTCTCTCACTTATCTCCAGCCTCTCTCTCTCTCTCTCTCACTTATCTCCAGCCTCTCTCTCACTTATATCCAGCCTCTCTCTCTCTCACTTATCTCCAGCCTCTCTCTCTCTCACTTATCTCCAGCATCTCTCTCTCACTTATCTCCAGCCTCTCTCTCACTTATCTCCAGCCTCTCTCTCTCACTTTCAGTCTCTCTCTCTCTCTCTCTCTCTCCAAATCCAAATCCAAAAAAGCTTTATTGGCAGGACCAAATACATTTAGCATTGCCAAAGCAAAATAGAACATTAACGTGGGGGGGGGGGGGGGGGGGGGGGGGGGGGGGGGGGGGATTGTGGGAATAAGGGAAGGACATGGGTATACAGTCCATAGGAGGATGTACGGGATGGTATGGGGGGGATGGGGTATATAGTCCATAGGGGAGGGGGGTATAGGCATACAGTCCATAGGGGAGGGGAGTATGGGGTTATACAGTCCATGTGTTATCATGTTCCTCTCAGTTGGTGGCAGGCCGTGACATATCTGGCAGCTATTTGCACAGTTTCTTCCTCTTCCCCCAGTATGATATAGAGTTTCCTCTCCTCATCTGTGGAGGTGAAATCTGCAATGTGGGCGGAGAGTCTTTGGAAATGGGCGGTCCTCAATGGTGTATATTTGCTGCAGTGTAGCAGGAAGTGGGCCTCATCCTCCAGGACCCCCTGATCACATTGCCGGCACAGTCTCTCCTCCCTGGGCTTCCATGTCTGTCTGTGTCGTCCTGTCTCTATCTCCAGGTTGTGGGCACTCAGACGGTACAGGCTCAAGGCCTGTCTATCTTTGTGGTGGTGTAGCCTCTCCAGATATGGGGCCATTGTGTACTCCCTCTGTAGTGATTGGTAGATAGTGAGTTTCTGGGAGTTCTTTATGTCACTTCTCCATTCCTCTATGTATCGGTCCTTGCAGCTTTCTATCATTCCTTTTATTTGGGCTTTTGTCAGCCTGTGTTGGTGGTCTTGGCTGGGCTGGCTCTTGACGTTTTGTTTCAGAGAGCGTGGTATGGCCTCCCCACCCTGGCTCAGTGAGGCTTTATGGTGGTAAGTGCTGGGGTTGCTGCTCTGTATATGCGCCCAATATGAGAGTGCCCTCTGCTGGATAGTCAGCCATAGTGGGAATCTGCCTAGCTCTGCCCGGCAAGCTGAGTTCGAAGTGCTGCGATGGACTTGGAGAAGATACTTGCAGAACTCTAGATGGAAGATTTCTGTTGGGCTGGAGTCCCATTTTGATTGGTCAGGGTAGGTGACCGGGCCCCATACCTCACTGCTATAGAGCAGGATTGGGGTGATGATGCTGTTGAATATCTTTACCCAGACTCTCACCGGTGGTTTTAGGTGGTAAAGTTGCCTTCTGATGGCATAAAACGTTCTGCAGGCTTTTTCCTTCAGGGCCTCTACTGCTGGTTTAAAGCTCCCAGTTTGGTTAATTTCCAGCCCCAGGTAGGTGTAACTGTTTGTGGTCTCCAGTGGGCAGCCATTTAATATAAATGAGGAGGTGGGCATTTTTAGATTTTTTCTCTGGAACACCATCACTTTTGTCTTCTTTGGGTTGATGGGCAGTGCCCATGTGGTGCAGAAACTCTCCAGTACTGCCAGGCTGTCCTGTAGGCCCCTTTCTGTTGGGGAGAGCAGCAGGAGATCATCTGCATACAGCAGGAACTTCACCTCGTGGTCATGCAAGAGGAGGCCTGGTGCTGGGGAGGATTCCAGGGCTACAGCCAGTTGGTTAATAAATATGTTAAAGAGCGTTGGGCTCAAACTGCAGCCCTGCCTGACTCCTCGACCCTGCTTGAAGAACGCGCTTCTCTTCCCGTCCACTTTCACACTGCATTGGTTCCCAGTATATGAACTCTTGATGACATCATAGATTCTACCTCCTATTCCGCTCTCTAGGAGTTTTAGGAAAAGGCCTGGGTGCCACACCGAGTCAAACGCCTTCTTAAAATCCACAAAGCAAGCGTGTATTTTGCCGCGTGAGCTGTGGACATGGGTCTTGATAAGGCTGTGCAGTGTGTAGATGTGGTCGGTGCTGTGGTGGTTTGGCATGAACCCAGCTTGGCTTTTGCTGAGTACGTCCTGCTGTGTGAGGAAGGAGAGGATCCTCTTATTGATGATGCTGTTAAACAGTTTCCCCAGTGTACTGCTGACACAGATTCCTCTGTAGTTTGCTGGATCATATCTGTCTCCATTCTTGTAGATGGGTGTTATGAGGCCTTCACTCCAGGCCTGAGGAAAGGAGCCCGCACTCAGGATAAGGTTGAATAGTCTTGCGAGTGCCTCATGTGTGTCCGGGGGGCTGTATTTGATCATCTCTGGCAGGATGCCATCGGTACCGCTAGCCTTCTTACATTTTATCAGCTTTGTTCTTTCTCTTATTTCCTGCACCGTGATTGGTGTATCCAGGGGGTTTTGAAAGTCCTTGATTGTCTCCTCCATGTCCTTCAGCTTTGCGGCTATTTGTTTCTGTTCCGGGGTTTGGGCATTTTCTGGGATGTCTTTGTAGAGGTCCCTGAAGTAGTGGAGCCAGATGTGGCCATTTTGGATGTGGAGAGGGCTTTTCTTGGGCTTTGTCCCAATGTGGTTCCAGGTCTCCCAGAATGAGTTGTCTTGGAGGGAGTCCTCCAGCTGTTGGAGTTTGTGGGAGATGTGGCTCTGTTTTTTCCGCCTGAGGGTGTCTTTGTATTGTCTCTGTAGGTGGTCATGGGCTTCCCTTAGGTCCTGGTTGTTGGGGTCTCTGTGCTTTTGGTTAGAGGCTGCCCTTAGAGAATTACGTAGAGCCTTGCACTCACTGTCAAACCATTTTTGGGACTGTTTATTTGTGGATCTCTTAAAGTTGGTCTGCTTGAGGCCGGCGAGTACTGCCATGTTATATAGGATGTTGCTGAAGTCCTTCACTGCATGGTTGACACCTTGTTTGTTCAGTTCATATAGGTTGGTATGAAAGTTTGTCAGCAGTTCTTGGATTTTGGCAGTGTTGGTCATGTTGGTGAATTTGATGGCAGACTCTTTGGGCCATTTGAAGGATGGTGGCAGCTTGTAGAGACCGTTCTGGTGAGGTTGCTGTGTGGTTGGTTTATCGGTGGATTTCAGGTACAGCAGGATTTGGTTGTGGTCTGACAGGTGTGTTTCAGGGGTGACTATGAGGGCATTGATGTTTATGGGGTCTGTGTCTGTGACAGCATAATCTACCACACTGCTGCCTACATGTGAGTTCATAGTAAATCTCCCAAGAGAGTCACCCCTGGTTCGCCCATTCATTATGTATAGGCCGAGGCTCCGGCACAGGTTCAACAGGGATTTCCCACTTTTGTTTACTGTCTTGTCATAGCTGTTTCTTGCTGTCTGCATTGGTTCCTGGTAGTAGCTCTCTCCTCCAAGTATGTATGTGTTTCCCTCAGAGGTCAGATAGTCCTACTCTGTGCCTGTTCTAGCGTTGAGGTCTCCATAGATGAGCACTCTGCCCTGAGACTGGAAGTGGCTGGCTTCTCTTTGTAGGACCTCATAGATGTCAGGTTTGTAGTAAGGGGACTCTGTTGGGGGGATGTATGCTGCACACAGGTACATGTCAGACTGAGAGGTGAGGATGGAGCTGTTTATTTTGATCCAGATGTGGCTGTCTCCTCGTTTGATTGCTTTGATGTGCTCTGTGAGCTCCTCCTTATACCAGATTAGTATGCCTCCTGAACGGCGGCCCTGTTTAATGTTCCTGTTTTTCTGGGCAGATATGGAGAATTCCCGGTACCCCATGGGTACGAAAGATTCATCCTCTGCCCGGGTCCATGTCTCCAGGAGGATTTGGATATCAATGTTTTCAAGTCTCTTTTTAAAGTCTGGATCATTTGTTTTGGATCCAAAAGCTGAGGCGTTCAGCCCTTGGATGTTCCAGCTACTGATGATAAGGGATGTCATTTTGAGTCGGTTTACCTTGTAATGAGCAGAAATTTTCATAGGACTCAGTATTTTCAGGGGGAGGGTGGACACTGTTGTGGGTGTCACCTCAATCTGCTTTGTATATTGATAAGCAAAGTTCTGATTTCCGCCATGATGCTACCCTCTGTCGCTTTGTGTTGCCATTGTGGGGCAGGCGGTTTCCTACATGTTTTCCATGCTTGTGGGCTCTCTCTCTGGTGTTGGGACATTGTGGTTTGCTGTCTGATTGTTGAGTTAGGGCTCTCTTGGAGTCTCGGGGGTCTATTTAGCACCATGTCCTTTAGTTCCTTTGCTAGGCGGCTGACTCCTTGTTTGTCAAGGTGCTTGTTGTTGTACAGATGGTCTCTCTCTCTCACACACACACACACACACACACACACACACACACACACACACACACACACACACACACACACACACACACACACACACACTTTCAGCCTCTCTCCCTCACTTTCAGCCTCTCTCCCTCACTTTCAGCCTCTCTCCCTCACTTTCAGCCTCTCTCCCTCACTTATCTCCAGCCTCTCTCTCTCTCTCTCACTTATCTCCAGCCTCTCTCTCTCTCTCTCACTTATCTCCAGCCTCTCTCTCTCTCTCTCACTTATCTCCAGCCAAATCCAAATCCAAATCCAAAAAAGCTTTATTGGCAGGACCAAATACATTTAGCATTGCCAAAGCAAAATAGAACATTAATGTGGGGGGGGGGGGGATTGTGGGAATAAGGGAAGGACATGGGTATACAGTCCATAGGAGGATGTACGGGATGGTATGGGGGGATGGGGTATATAGTCCATAGGGGAGGGGGGTATAGGCATACAGTCCATAGGGGAGGGGAGTATGGGGTTATACAGTCCATGTGTTATCATGTTCCTCTCAGTTGGTGGCAGGCCGTGACATATCGGGCAGCTATTTGCACAGTTTCTTCCTCTTCCCCCAGTATGATGTAGAGTTTCCTCTCCTCATCTGTGGAGGTGAAATCTGCAATGTGGGCGGAGAGTCTTTGGAAATGGGCGGTCCTCAACGGTGTATATTTGCTGCAGTGTAGCAGGAAGTGGGCCTCATCCTCCAGGACCCCCTGGTCACATTGCCTGCACAGTCTCTCCTCCCGGGGCTTCCATGTCTGTCTGTGTCGTCCTGTCTCTATCTCCAGGTTGTGGGCACTCAGACGGTACAGGCTCAAGGCCTGTCTATCTTTGTGGTGGTGTAGCCTCTCCAGATATGGGGCCATTGTGTACTCCCTCTGTAGTGATTGGTAGATAGTGAGTTTCTGGGAGTTCTTTATGTCACTTCTCCATTCCTCTATGTATCGGTCCTTGCAGCTTTCTATCATTCCTTTTATTTGGGCTTTTGTCAGCCTGTGTTGGTGGTCTTGGCTGGGCTGGCTCTTGACGTTTTGTTTCAGAGAGCGTGGTATGGCCTCCCCACCCTGGCTCAGTGAGGCTTTATGGTGGTAAGTGCTGGGGTTGCTGCTCTGTATATGCGCCCAATATGAGAGCGCCCTCTGCTGGATAGTCAGCCATAGTGGGAATCTGCCTAGCTCTGCCCGGCAAGCTAAGTTCGAAGTGCTGCGATGGACTTGGAGAAGATACTTGCAGAACTCTAGATGGAAGATTTCTGTTGGGCTGGAGTCCCATTTTGATTGGTCAGGGTAGGTGACCGGGCCCCATACCTCACTGCTATAGAGCAGGATTGGGGTGATGATGCTGTTGAATATCTTTACCCAGACTCTCACCGGTGGTTTTAGGTGGTAAAGTTGCCTTCTGATGGCATAAAACGTTCTGCAGGCTTTTTCCTTCAGGGCCTCTACTGCTGGTTTAAAGCTCCCAGTTTGGTTAATTTCCAGCCCCAGGTAGGTGTAACTGTTTGTGGTCTCCAGTGGGCAGCCATTTAATATAAATGAGGAGGTGGGCATTTTTAGATTTTTTTCTCTGGAACACCATCACTTTTGTCTTCTTTGGGTTGATGGGCAGTGCCCATGTGGTGCAGAAACTCTCCAGTACTGCCAGGCTGTCCTGTAGGCCCCTTTCTGTTGGGGAGAGCAGCAGGAGATCATCTGCATACAGCAGGAACTTCACCTCGTGGTCATGCAAGAGGAGGCCTGGTGCTGGGGAGGATTCCAGGGCTACAGCCAGTTGGTTAATAAATATGTTAAAGAGCGTTGGGCTCAAACTGCAGCCCTGCCTGACTCCTCGACCCTGCTTGAAGAACGCGCTTCTCTTCCCGTCCACTTTCACACTGCATTGGTTCCCAGTATATGAACTCTTGATGACATCATAGATTCTACCTCCTATTCCGCTCTCTAGGAGTTTTAGGAAAAGGCCTGGGTGCCACACCGAGTCAAACGCCTTCTTAAAATCCACAAAGCAAGCGTGTATTTTGCCACGTGAGCTGTGGACATGAGTCTTGATAAGGCTGTGCAGTGTGTAGGTGTGGTCGGTTGTGCGGTGGTTTGGCATGAACCCAGCTTGGCTTTTGCTGAGTACGTCCTGCTGTGTGAGGAAGGAGAGGATCCTTTTATTGATGATGCTGTTAAACAGTTTCCCCAGTGTACTGCTGACACAGATTCCTCTGTAGTTTGCTGGATCATATCTGTCCCCATTCTTGTAGATGGGTGTTATGAGGCCTTCACTCCAGGCCTGAGGAAAGGAGCCCGCACTCAGGATAAGGTTGAAAAGTCTTGCGAGTGCCTCTCTCTCTCTCTCTCTCTCTCACTTATCTCCAGCCTCTCTCTCTCTCTCTCTCTCTCTCTCACTTATCTCCAGCCTCTCTCTCTCTCTCTCTCACTTATCTCCAGCCCCTCTCTCTCTCTCTCTCTCTCTCTCTCTCTCTCTCTCTCTCTCTCACTTATCTCCAGCCTCTCTCTCTCTCTCTCTCTCACACTTATCTCCAGCCTCTCTCTCTCTCTCTCTCTCTCTCTCTCTCTCTCACTTATCTCCAGCCTCTCTCTCTCTCTCTCTCTCTGTCTCTCACTTATCTCCAGCCTCTCTCTCTCACTTATCTCCAGCCTCTCTCTCTCACTTATCTCCAGCCTCTCTCGCTCACTTATCTCCAGCCTCTCTCGCTCACTTATCTCCAGCCTCTCTCGCTCACTTATCTCCAGCCTCTCTCTCTCTCTCCTCTCCAGCCTCTCTCTCTCTCCTCTCCAGCCTCTCTCTCTCACTTCTCTCCAGCCTCTCTCTCTCACTTCTCTTCAGCCTCTCTCTCTCACTTCTCTCCAGCCTCTCTCTCTCACTTCTCTCCAGCCTCTCTCTCTCACTTCTCTCCAGCCCCTCTCTCTCACTTCTCTCCAGCCCCTCTCTCTCACTTCTCTCCAGCCTCTGGCCCATATGCAATGAACTTTTTCTCCTAGGTGGTATTTTGAAACTTGTCAATAAAATGCCTTTTAAGCCATCAGAAACCAAGAAAATATTCAAAATAATTGTGATGGTACTTTATCATTTACTTTTTGGTCCTTTTTTAGTTGAAAGGTACTGGAAAGTTATTTTAAATAGAAGATGAAAAATGATCTCCTAGGAGAAAACTCACGTAAAAAAGTGAATTGCATATGGCCCTCTCTCCCTCACTTATTTCCAGCTATTCTCCCTCACTTATCTCCAGCTATTCTCTCTCACTTATCTCCATCTATTCTCTCTCACTTTCAGCCTCATTCTCTCACTTATCTCCAGCCTCTCTCCTTCGCTTATCTCCAGCCTCTCTCCCTCGCTTATCTCCAGCCTCTCTCCTTCGCTTATCTCCAGCCTCTCTACCTCGCTTATCTCCAGCCTCTCTACCTCGCTTATCTCCAGCCTCTCTCCCTCATTTATCTCTGTTCACTCTCCCTCACTTACCTCCGTCCTCTCTCCTACACTATCTCCATTCCTCTCTCTCTTGCTTTTCTTCAACTTCTCTCCCCCTCACTTATCACCAGCCTCTCTCCCTCGCTTATCTCCAGCCTCTCTCCCTCGCTTATCTCCAGCCTCTCTCCCTCGCTTATCTCCAGCCTCTCTCCCTCGCTTATCTCCAGCCTCTCTCCCTCGCTTATCTCCAGCCTCTCTCCCTCGCTTATCTCTGTCCACTCTCCCTCGCTTATCTCTGTCCACTCTCCCTCACTTACCTCCATCCTCTCTCCTACACTATCTCCATTCCTCTCTCTCTTGCTTTTCTCCAGCCTCTCTCCCTCACTTATCTCCAGCCTCTCTCCCTCACTTATCTCCAGTAGGGATGCTCAAATTCGGCTTCGGGAGATATCCGGATTTTTGCTATCCGGATATCTCCCAGTAATGCTGTGCGGGCTGGGCGGGGGGGTCAAGCTTACCTCTCTGACGTCTTCTTCGGTCGTCCCTCAGCGCCTCCCACGATGCGCTCCAAGCGGCGGTCACCTGAGAGGTAAGCTTGACCCCCCCCCCCCCCCCCGCCCAGCCCGTACAGCATTACAGGGAGATATCCAGATAGCAAAAATCCGGATATCTCCCGAAGCCGAATTTGAGCATCCCTAATCTCCAGCCTCTCTCCTTCACTTATCTCCAGCCTCTCTCCCTCGCTTATCTCCAGCCTCTCTCCCTCGCTTATCTCCAGCCTCTCTCCTTCGCTTATCTCCAGCCTCTCTACCGTGCTTATCTCCAGCCTCTCTCCCTCGCTTATCTCTGTCCACTCTCCCTCACTTACCTCCATCCTCTCTCCTACAATATCTCCATTCCTCTCTCTCTTGCTTTTCTCCAGCCTCTCTCCCTCACTTATCTCCAGCCTCTCTCCTTCGCTTATCTCCAGCCTTTCTCCTTCGCTACTCTCCAGCCTCTCTCCTTCGCTTATCTCCAGCCTTTCTCCTTCGCTTATCTCCAGCCTCTCTCCTTCGCTTATCTCCAGCCTCTCTCCCTCGCTTATCTCCAGCCTCTCTCCCTCGCTTATCTCCAGCCTCTCTCCCTCGCTTATCTCCAGCCTCTCTCCCTCGCTTATCTCCAGCCTCTCTCCTTCGCTTATCTCCAGCCTCTCTCCCTCGGTTATCTCCAGCCTCTCTCCCTCACTTACCTCCATCCTCTCTCCTGCACTATCTCCATTCCTCTCTCTCTTACTTTTCTCCAGCCTCTCTCCATCACTTATCACCAGCACTTTTCTTTCCCTGGCTTGACTGATTAGGTGAACAATGCTTTGCTACGCAGGGCAATAACGAACGTCATGGGTCAAATCTTTAAGATCCCTGGCAACACCCAATGATTCCTGCACGAACGGCCATTATCGTTCGCACCTCTCGTGTGCCGTCGCATGTTCCTGTGGGCAGGAAGGTGGATCAGGGAACCTCGTTCATCAGAACTTTATACTTCAGTATGTATGCACATAAATCTATTTCAAGAATATCATATGTTACTCAAGCCACAATTCTGCATTGTGCTTTCTCATCTTTTTTTTTCAAATAAATTTTATTTTACTGGTTTATTAAACCTGGCCAGTGGTTGACATTAGTCACAGTTGGAGAGTTTTGGGGAGTTCTGTTAGGCCCGGTTCACATTCGCCTTATCGGATCCGGACTGTATACTGTACAAACGGAACGGACGTTCCGCATAGCAATGCAAAGTCTATGCGGCCGTTCACACGCGTCCGTTCCGTACGGAACGGAGCTGGATCGGATCCGGACTCCGGACACTTTTCCAACATGCTCTATTTTTGGGTCCGGATCATCCGGCCGACGCACCCGGACCGGAGCCTGACTTTACCATCCGTGCATAGAAACCAATAGGAAACGGAAAGCACAGAACACACTGGCTATAAAAACCTGGCGTTCTACCCCACTTCCTATGCGCTTTCTAGTGGCCATTTTGTATGGGGACACATGGGCCCAGCATTTCTGGAGTGGAGCAGCAGTGACTTGTGCTGGAGCTGTTTGGCAGCACATGTCGGACGTGAAGGTGAGGCCCTACACAGCGGAGGACCTGATTCTACATGTGCACCTTCTGCTGACCTCCCAGACCCAAACAATATTTATATAGTTTGTATCTCTTTTACCAAACAGATCGCAGCCGTATCAATACGTATGCAAACGGTCCAGATCGGAACCGTACGGTTCCGATCCGGATACCATCCGGTCCGTTCTTTACAGAAACGCAAGTGTGAACGGGGCCTTTAAAGGCCCCCCACATCCTGTACACTGCACAGTAAGCAAAAGCCATGCAAATCTTTTGGTCAAATTTTTCAAATGTGGTTCTTCAGTTTAGTACAAGTTGATGAATACTGTAGTGTGCTTGCAACAGGCAGAGTCTGTCAGTAATAAGAAATTGCATCTGCTCCATAAATTGAATATGGATTTGTGCATGCTTCTGCACATTTCCTTATTAATGGGAATCTCGCTGCCTATTTGGCAGTCTGGACTATTAATTGTTTTTAATTAAAAGAGAACATGCTATCCACATAAATCTAGAATAAAGCCCTCGTACACACATATGAGGACTCTCACTCAAAAGGGTTTAGGACTCCATTCCATGGGGAACAGTTCAGATGCGAGGCTGTGCAGATGCACCGCTAGCCTGTAGGCTACAAATGCGTTCAGTTGCTAAAGAGGAGGGCTGGCCGAGTGGGACAAGAATGCCCTCTTATCCAGGCTGATCACTGGCCTAGGCACAAAGGGAGTTTGGGGGCCAATATACAAACGCTAGATTCTCAGTAGAAGTGGCCATGACTGGCTGCCTCTTCCAAAAACCATCTAGCATGTGTACAAAGCTTTAGAAAGAGGCAAAGGGGTTTCCTGTCCTGTACTTTCAGTATCTATGCAAGCTATACTGTAGATTGTTTGTCAGAGAGCATACCACAGATGATGTCTGCAGTGGTATTCCATACGATTTTGGGGTCTTCAGTGGATCACATGCAAAGTTAAGCTATAGGATTTCAGCCCAGCCACTTAAAACTATGACAGTATGACTTCCATAGATGATGGTTGATGTCACAGTTTGTTTTAAAGTTACAGTTGTGCCATGAGGTAGTAGACAACACTGCCCCATTCAGAATCCAGCAAGGTGAGCTGGAGCACATATCCTTAATCAGATTTCTTGATGGGCAGATGGATAACTGCGCTTGTGTTTGAAAGCAGTTATTCTGACAGTGTTTGTAGCTTTATTTTTTATTCGTGTGGTGGATTTCCTCATTTTTTTTAAATGACATCATATATGCAGTATTTTTTCCACATATGTGTGCTGTTCTTTTCATTTCTAGCTTTTGAATCTCTGCCAACAATAGCACTGTCTTTTCCTAAAAGTCCCCATCTGTTTAGTAACTCCAAGATGGGAAATCACAAGGTGAAGAGGCGCCCAAGAGGGTAAATTATTTAAAGTGGTAAGCTACCTCATTATTTTGATTTTAAGATTTAAAATATTTTACCCTCTTGGGCGCCTCTCCACCTTGTGATTTCTCCACCCAGACCCCCTGAGGGATGACCTTTTCAAGCCCTCGGGTTCCTAGTCTTTTTCACAGAGAGCGACCAACGTATGGGTCTGTTCCTGTACCCATCTGGAGACAATTATTCTCCAGAAGTGCTAATTGGATGGTTGCTCAGAGTTGCAACCCACCTTTACAAGTACCACAGCCTTTGAACATACTACACTATCCGGGCTCCTGGTGTCTCTGTGTTTTTTCCATATGGTTCACCTTATCCACACTACAAGTTCCAAGATAGCATCTGGTTTTGTGCTATTAACTTTCTCATTTTTACACAGGAAGTGAAAATGTTGAAGCTGAAGAGGAATATCGAAGAAACAACCAAGCCAGTTGGGTTCAACGTATGGTTATGGCTTTAGTTAGTGACTCGGCCCTTTTCAACACACGCGAAGGAAGAGCTGGGAAAGTGCATAACTTCATGCTTGGTTTAAACCTAAATACATCATATCCATTGTCTCCTTTAGCACAATTATGTACACAGGATTCTGTGGATGAGGATGTGCTGGATGCTGCAGTTGCAGGTAACTGTCACTAGCATTGTAGTCTTGTTCCTCTGAAAATGGGAAGTTTACAAAATGTACAGAATTTTGTTCATGCCTGTGTTATTTGCTTATCTAGACACAGACAAGTCAGTCATGACTATGCAGGTGTGACTCCCAAGAACTTTTTACTGAGGGTGGTGTGTGGGTACCGCAGCAAAAAAATGGGTGTGTCCACATACTGGAAAGTGGTTGTGACCACACAATGGAAAGTGGCCATGGTCATAATGGATCATGGACAGGCCCAACTGTACATAAAATAAGTAGCAGCATTATTCAAGGAGTGGGCCTGCCCAGAAAAACGGGTATCCTTTAAATTGACCAAAGCACTGGAATTCATTGTTTAAAAAAGAACTTTATCATAAGGGAGGTTTATAATGGTGTGTGCCACTGGGTAGAGTATTATTACTTACCTACTGGTCTATACGACATATGCCATCTTCCTTACATGACCAGCAGGTTCTGCAAGCTTTTGTAATTCTGGCAGTGTCAAAGCATGCTGGGAGAAGTCGTCCCCAGATGCGAGTATAGCTCTGTATCCACATCCATGGACATTATCTCTTGGCATGCATTGTGGCACACGTGTGCATGATGAGGCCAATGATTACAAAGCCAGCATAATCTGCCGGGCGGTTTGAGAAGATGGTGCATGGCCGGCATAGAAAGCGTTAGGCAAAATCTTATATAAGTCTATTGTCCCCTGAAAATATACAATGTAGACAGTGGTAAGCCATTGGCAGCAATAAACCAATAAAAAAAAGTGTCTATGTACTGATAGACAGCACTAAGCAGTGTAAACTGACAAGACTATGCAAACCTGAACAGGAGGACCTAGTAGAAAAATAAACAAACATGTGGCCATTTAGAAAAACAAAGGGCTGTCCTGCAGCACATAAAAAAACAGCAGGGAAATGAATCTGTCATGCTATGGAGAGAGGAGCAAGGAAGTGAGAAGCAGGCAGAGAGGAGAAGATCTAAGAAAGTCAGGACGGAGAGTAATGTGAGAGCCAACAGCTTACCATGCTAAATTCAGGCACACAGCACAGTGACAGGACTGGGACCGAGGAGAAGAAGGAAAGAGAGTTCTCATGCCCCCAATCCTCGGCTTTCTGTCTGTGCAAGCTACTCAGCACTCCTTCCTCTTCACAGGCTTTCTCAGGCTCGGTGCCAGTGGCGTCGTGTAGCGAGGAGCACACTGGGGCCTTCTTCGCCTGGACTAATCAACTATTGCAGCACCATGGGTTATGTAACTACCTCACATAGCCACACGAGTGGGGTGGTTTCAGGGTCAGCTCAGCAGACAGGAGGTGAATTAATTGTGTGGCTTCATAGTTACATAGTTATTTGGGTTGAAAAGAGACATACGTCCATCGAGTTCAACCAGAGAACAAAGTACAACACCAGCCTGCTCCCTCACATATCCCTGTTGATCCAGAGAAAGGCGAAAAACCCTTACAAGGCATGGTCCAATTAGCCCCAAAAGGGAAAAAAAAATCCTTCCCGACTCCAGATGGGAATCAGATAAAATCCCTGGATTAACATCACTGGGCATTACCTAGTAATTGTAGCCGTGGATGACTTTCAACGCAAGGAAAGCATCCAAGCCCCCTTTAAATGCAGGTATAGAATTTGCCATAACTACTTTCTGTGGGAATGCATTCCTGTGGCAATGTAATCACTCTTACTGTAAAGAACGCTTTCCTAAATAAATGACTAAAATGTTTTTCCTTCATGTCCTCTAGTCCTTTGAGAAGGCCTAGGGACAAAAAGCTCATCCGCCAAGCTTTTATATTGCCCTCTGATGTATTTATACATGTTAATTAGATCCCGTCTAATGCTTTTTTACTCTAGACTAAATAAACCCAGTTTATCTAACCTTTCTTGGTAAGTGAGACCTTCCATCCCACGTATCAATTTTGTTGCTCGTCTCTGCACCTGCTCTAAAACTGCAATATCTTTCCTGTAATGTGGTGCCCAGAACTGAATTTCATATTCCAGATGTGGCCTTACTAGAGAGTTAAACAGGAAATTTTATGCTAGCATCTCAAGTTTTTATTTCCCTTTTAATGCATCCCAAAATTTTATTAGCTTTAGCTGCAGCGGCTTGGAATTGAATACGATTATTTAACTTGTTGTCGATGAGTACTCCTAAGTCCTTCTCCAAGTTTGATGTCCCCAACTGTATCCCATTTATGTTGTATGGTGCTAGACCATTGGTACGACCAAAATGCATGACTTTACATTTTTCAACATTGAATTTCATCTGCCATGTATGTGCCCATATAGCCATCCTATCCAGATCTTATTGCAATATGTCACTATCTTCCTGAAAATTGATGATTCTGCACAATTTTGTATCATCTGCAAAATGGAGCTGCTGACTTTGAGAAAAAGTCGCCCTGTGTAATACAATGTAACTATGGAAAGATGGATTTCATTTTAAAGCGCTCTTAATCCTCTTTCTGACGACACCTAAATCATCGCCCTACGCCTTTTAGTTTTCACTATTTTCGCGATCGAAATTGCGGCCGCGGCAATTTCAATCGCGAAAATAGCGAAAACTAAAAGGCGTAGGGTGACGGTTTATGTATCATTGGAAAGAGGAGAAAGAGAGCTTTAAAATGATATGCATCTTTCCATAGTTTTTGCACTGCTCGGAGTCCCTTTAAGTATTTAATATTACATTTGAAAGGTTGAGACTCTTCTGCATCTGTAATTTGCAACAGTGATGTTTCCCCTGTGAAGACAGAAGCAAAGAAAGCATTTAATAACTCTGCCTTACCTTGGTCATCCACCATTGAGTTCCCACCCTCATCCTTTAGGAGTTCAATACAGTCAACCTTTCTTTTTTTAGAGTTGATGTACTTGTAAAACTTCTTTGGGTTAGATTTGATATCCCTAGCAATTTGATTTTCAGCTTCAATCTTTGCCAGCCTAATTTCTTTTTTACAACTTTTATTGCACTCCTTATAATTGCTTAATGCAGCCTCGGTCCCCTCCTGTTTTAGGACCTTGCAGGCATTCTTTTTCCCCTTCATTTTATCTCTAACCTTTCTATTCATCCATAGAGGCCTTTTTTTATTCCTAGACATTTTGTTTCCATATGGGATATACATACTACAATATTGATTGAGAATAAGTTTAAGGCTTCTTTCACAGTGGGACATTGCGTTTGATGCGACGTTAAAGTCGCACAACGTGCCCCTAACGCAGAGCATGTAGGTTATGAAATTGGACGTTATTTTGCACTGCGTTATGTGTCTCTTGGTGCGCCGTTTTCGTTGCATACTGATGTAACGAAAACGGTGCATGCGTTACATTTAAAAAAAAAATAATAATTACTGAGCATGTGCAACACGCATAACACAGCAAATGTATCGCTAAATGCACAGCATGCAGCACTTTCTAAATATTGCTACACGTTACACACAACGCAACGTGTGCACAGTGAATGTCGCACAGACTTTGTATAGTCTGCGTTATAATTTTTTTATCGTCCCACTGTGAAAGAGGCATAAAAGCTTGCCATTTCCCTTCAGTGTCCTCCCCTTGTAGTATATTATCCCAGTTCACCAAACTTAGTGCCTGCCTGAATTGATTGAACTTTGCTTTTCTAAAATTCATAGTTTTAGTGGTCCCGCTGCCCCGTGGCCTATCAGTCACCAGATCAAATGTTATCATGTTGTGATCACTATTTCCCAAATGTTCTTGAACCTGCACATTTGATACATTATCTGGTCTATTAGAAATGATCAGATCCAGTAACGCATTCCCCCTAGTTGGTTCCGTTACCATTTGAGTCAGGTAACTGTCCTGTAGTGATGTCAGAAATCTGCTGCTTTTACCAGAATGGGTAGCCTCAATACTCCAGTCAATGTCTGGAAAGTTGAAGTCATCCATAACTATGACCTCATTTTTACTTGCAGCTTTTTCAATCTGCCTGTAGTAATTGCAGTTCTGCAGCTTCATGAATATGTGGTGGCCTGTAGCATACCCCAATAAGCAATTGGCAACCTTTATTTCCAAAATTAATATTTACCCAAACGGACTCCACATCTTCGCAATCTTCATCCATCTCATCGTTTAGGACAACTGTAAAAGAGTTCTTAACAAAGAGACAAACCTCTCCACCTTTTTTCCCCTGTTGTATCCTCCCGAAACACATTGTATCCCTCTAAATTCGCTATCCAATCATGGCTTTCATCAATCCATGTCTCTGTTATTCCACAATGTCATAGCCTTTGTCAATCAGAATGAACTCTAGTTCGTCCATTTTATTTGCAAGGCTCCTAGCACTTTATATTTTTACCACCACATTTTCCAATTTTGGTTACATTAAATGGGCTACTTGAAGTTTTACCAACCTCCTTACTCTTTACACTGTCCCCACCCCCCATAATGATAGGCTCTCACTGTCTTTTTACCTAATCTTGTCTACATATTGAGACTTTACCCTCCCGCCTCCCCCCAGATCCTAGTTTAAAATCTCCTTCAACCGTTTAGCCATCTTCTCCCCCAATGCAGCTGCACCGTCCCCATTAACCACTTCCATACCATGAAATTGTGTGCTGATCTGTGCTGCGTGGGCTCTTCAGCCCACAGCACAGATCAGCTAGCAGCCAGGGCGATCAGACTTCCCCCCCCTTTTTTCCCCACTAGAGGGATGTCCTGCTGGGGGGGTCTGATCGCCGCCGGCTGCTTGCGCTTGCGGGGGGGGGGGCTCTTCAAAGCCCCCCTCCGCAGCGCTTCCTGGCCTCCTTCCCCTTCCCTCCCTCTCCCTCCCCCTGTGAGCGGCGCAGGACGGATTTCCATCCTGCGCCTGATGGGATAGGCTTTAGCCTATCAGATGCCGGCGATCCCCGGCCAATCAGAGGCCGGGGATCGCCGATCTCCTCTACGGCGCTGCTGCGCAGCAGCGCCGTATACATGTAAACACCGGGGAAGATCTTCCCCGTGTGTTTACATTTACCCTGCGAGCCGCCGATCGGCTCGCAGGGTGTTCACGGAGACACCCTCCGTGAACTGACATGGAACACTTCAGGATTCAGGGGCGTATATATACGCACCGAGAATCCGGAAGTGGTTAAGGTGCAGCCCATCCCTGCTGTAGAACCTGTAGCCGACTGCAAAGTCTGCCCAGTGCTCCAGGAACCCAAACCCCTCCTTCCTACACCAATTTCTCAGCCACTTATTTAACTTCCTATGCTCCCTCTGTCTCTCAGATGTAGCACGTGGCACTGGCAGTATTTCAGATAACACCTCCTTGGAGGTCCTTGCTTTAAGTTTATCTCCAAGTACCTGAAAATCATTTTTGAGGACCTTCCATCTCCCACTTACTTTGTCATTGATGCAAATGTGTACCATGACAGCCGGGTCTTCCCCAGCCCCAACCAATAATATGTCAATTCTTTCAGCTACATGCTGAACCATGCAGAGCACCCGGGAGACAACAGACTGCACGGCATTCACAGTTTCTTCGACAGATTACCCTATCTGTGTGCCTAATAATTTAATCCCCTACCACCAGTATCTGTCTATCCTTAGCTGCACTCCTATTCCCTTTCTCGTTGCAGCGGTCTACCCCTTGGTTGCTAAGGGACACATCCTGCTCCAACATTGCTACTCCAGAATACTCATCCCCAATATTACGCAAGCAAGCATACTTATTAGGGAGGGACAACTCCCTGACACTTTTTCCCCTAACCCTTCTAACTGTGACCCAACTAGCGGCTACCTCTGCTTCTTGCTCCAGCTGTACTCCACCCACCTCATCTTCACCGGTTCCCTCCAGTGTCTGGATCGTGAGATCCAAGCTCTTCTCCATGTTGTCTATGCATCTCAGTGTTGCGAGATGTTTATTTAGCTCTCTGACTTCAGCCTCTAATTGAGCAACACGCACACACCCAGGGCAGCAGTAAACACCCTCAATCTGCTGATCAAGGCATGCATACATGTCACAGGATGTACACTGTACTGCATTGTCCAACATGATAACTATTGTGTGGGGAAAAATTACTTAAAGTAAACTGTGGCGGTAAAAGATGAAGCGGGAGAGTGAGTAAAGTGGGGGCTGGAAGAGAGGAAGAGTGAGGGAAAGTGGGGTGGAGGAGAGGGAGAATAAGTGAAGCTGGGGTGGAGGAGAGGGAGAATAAGTGAAGCTGGGGTGGAGGAGAGGGAGAAGAAGTGAAGCTGGGGTGGAGGAGAGGGAGAGTGAGTGAAGCTGGGGTGGAGGAGAGGGAGAGTGAGTGAAGTAAGAGAGAGAAAAGTGAAAAACTTAAAGGAGTCATCAGGCAAAGTATAGTAAAATGAGTGGTACTTACCGGGGGCTTCCTCCAGCTCCAAGCTCCCAGGATGTCCCTTCCTGCAGCCGTTTGCCGCAGGACCGTCCCAGTCCCCGGCGATGACGTCTGAACGACCTCCAGGTCGCTCTGTACTTCGCCTGCGTGAGCGGCGCTGTCAATCACCGCCACATGGGCCAGAGCAGACTGCGCAGGCACAGTAGTTCTGCGCTTGTGCAGTCTGCTCCGGTCCACGTGGCGGTGATTGACAGCGCCGCTCACACAGGCGCAGTACAGAGCGACCTGGAGGTCCCTCTGACGTCATCGCCGGGGACCAGGTCGGAGCTGCGGCGAACGGCTGCGGGCAGAGCTGAGGCGAGGGACATCCTGGGAGCTTGGAGCTGGAGGAAGCCCCCGGTAAGTACCACTCGTTTTACTATACTTTCCCTGATGACTCCTTTAAAGACTGCACCACAATGTGCTTAGCACATTCTAACCAATGCAAGTGGGGCCCACCAGAGAATTCCCCAGCTCCAGGCGACCCAGTCTGACCTTGCCTTTAGTATGAATACTTTTAGCACAGTTAGGTCCATAAATATTTGGGCAGAGACAACTTTTTTCTAATTTTGGTTCTGTACATTACCACAATTAATTTTAAATGAAACAATTCAGATGCAGTTGAAGTGCAAACTTTCAGCTTTAATTTGGGGGGGTGAACAAAATGATTACATACAAATGTGAGGCAACTAAAGCATTTCTTTAACACAATCCCTTCATTTTAGGCGCTCAAAAGTAATTGGACAAATTAACCCTTCTGGCGTTCGGGTAAGCCGCGCAGGAGGATTTCTCAGGCCCTGCTGGGCCGATTTGCATACTTTTTTTTTTTTTGCTACATGCAACTAGCTCTTTGCTAGCTGCGTGTGCACTCCGATTCGCCGCTACCCCCCGCTGCCAACACCCCCCCCCCCCCCGACCCCATGCGCTGCCTGGCCAATCAGTGCCAGGCAGCGCTGGGGGGTGGATCTGGACTACCTTTGACGTCTCGACGTTGATGACATCGGCGACGTCATCCCTCCCGTCGCCATGACGGGGGAAGCCCTAATGGAAATCCAGTTCAGAACGGGATTTCCGGACGAGCTTGATTGCCGGAGGCGATCGAAGAGGGTGAGGGGATGCTGCTGCACTGCTACATGATTAAAAAAAAAAAAAAATACTGCTGCGCTGCCCCCTGGCGGTTTTTAATAGACCGCCAGGAGGGTTAAGTAATTGGAAATAATAAAAAGTGCATTTCTAATATTTGGTTGAAAACCCTGGCAATGACAGCTCGAAGTCTTGAACTCCTGGACATCACCAGATGCTGGGTTTCCTCCTTTTTAATGCTCTGCCAGGCCTTTACTACAGCGGCTTTCAGCTGATGTTTGTTTGTGGACCTTTCTGTTCAAAGTTTAGTCTTCAGCAAGTGAAATGCATGCTCAATTGTGTTAAGATCAGGTGACTGACTTGACCATTCAAGAATTTTTTACTTCTTCGCTTTAATAACCTCCTGGGTTACTTTAGCTGTATGTTTTGGGTTATCGTCCATCTGTATCATGAAACGCCACCCAATCAGTTTGACTGCATTTGGCTGGATTTGAGCAGACAGTATGTCTCTGATCATCTCAGAATTCATTTGGCTGCTTCTGTACTGTCACATCATCCATAAACACTAGTGTCCCTGTGTCATTGTCAGCCATACACGACCAAGCCATCACACTGGCTCCGCCTTGTTTTACAGATGATGTGGTGTGTTTTGGACAGTGACCTGTTCCATGCCTTTTCCATACTTTTTTCTTGCCATCATTCTGGTAGAAGTTGATCTTGGTTTCATCTGTCCACAGAATGTTTTTCCAGAACTGTACTGGCTTTTTTAGATGTTCTTAGCAAAGTCCAATCTATATCTAATCTTTTGACAAAATGACAGACTTGCGCACACCTGCTCATGAAATAGCCTTTAAAGAGAAACTGCTTCTGAGTTGCTTCATTTAAAATTATTGTGGCAATGTACAGAACCAAAATGAGAAAAAAAATTGTGTCTCTAAATATTTATGGACCTAATGGTATATGCATGCAGCTACACTAATAAAACAGCTGGTGTCTATAGTGTGCACGTAGAGGACCGCAGCCATGGCCATGTGTCGTGCACGCATGGGGGCCACAAGCCAGCATGTGCAGTGCAGCAGGAGGCACATCTAGCGCCTGTTAATGGAACTGGCATAATTACTAGTACAATAATAACTACTCACCTTTTAAATAACAAAGCACTAACACAAGCACGTGCAAAAGCGGAGGCTTGTGCGCGCACGATCGCAGCAGCGGTTTTTAGTGCTGGACGTGTGTCCAAGAATCTTTAGAGAAGTCAATTTGGATATGAGACTCTCGTCATAGAATGGGAAGTGGTTAAATAAGATTTGATTCAAGTGATCGCCTAATTAGTAGCTCATACAGCAGAATGAGTTGTTCTTGTGTAAGAATTAACTAGCATGGAATGGTTCTCATAGAAATGCAAAATTAAAAATAAATCACATTGGTCTCTTATTTTTTTTCAAGAGCTTTATGTCCACAACTTGAGTTAAAAGCAAAGGCGTAAGCCTCTTCACAGTATATAAGCAATGTGTAGATATCTCAACTGTTCTTTAACAAATCCTAATAAATATACAAATAATTTAGAACAAAAGCTCCCAAGTTTTGCACTGGGCAGAATACCCTCCCAATCCACTACCCAGAGGGCACATCAAAAAACAAAATTCATTGATATGTTCAGCTCCACAACTCTAACGATTAGACTCCATCTGTTTTGTAAATCAATGTCCACTTCTTCAGGAGGTCGGGTCTGGGCAACTGTAGAGATACTTTTGAGCAAGATTTAGATTTCAGAGTAATAAGCTGGGATGAGAGTGAAAAATACCACCTTTTAAAGTAGATGCTTTAAACAGGTAACAGTTGAGACATTAGGAAAACCTTGGTGAGATAATTATTTAGTAGTTAGTAAGTCAAAAAGGACACTTAAAATGTACTTTTCTTATTTTAAGCTTTGTTTCTGCCTAACTAATATTTTATCATAAAATTCGTATTTTTATTTTATTTGCCAGCATGTAGAATATTCCACGAGCATAACAAAAGGAAATGAAACTGTTATTCCTATAAATATAAGGGAACAGCGATATTTATAGGAAAAGGTTTTCTGTTTTTTTTTAAGCACACGTAATATTCTGTAGAAATGGCTGAAAATAGCAGATCCCAGAATTTGGTAACAGGTCAACAAGCTCTGTGATTACATTTCAAAAATGAAATATGTTCACAGCTATAATTAAAAGTTATGTGTGTTTGAAGCATAATCACTGGTGCAAATACAGCTTGCATCAGTTATCTGAATCAGTTATATCCTAGAATGTGGTGCCAGCCTTTCCATGTTCTAGTTAGCCATTACTTGAAGAGAAATCATAGCGCAAATAAAAATAATTTAAACACTGAAGACCACCTTGAAGCATTGACCATATATGTTAATTCTTTAACAGATACTGACCTCGTGCTGGCCACACACATTTCACTCAAAATTGTCCAATGGCCGTTTTAATATAAAAAAAATGCATCTATGGAAGATTTCACTAAGAATGTTTGAAATTTTGTGTTCCGTATTCATAAAATGATAAAATGCTGTTTTTAAATGGTAGATTTCCTGTACATGCATTGCTTTACACACATGATTTTAAAGGATGGAAACCATTTTATGAAAATTAATACAAAGTGTGGCCACAGTTTACATCTACTAGTATTTTGTTATATATATATATATATATATATATATATATATATATATATATATATATATATATATATATATATATATATTTTATATATATATATATATATATATATATATATATATATATATATACACAGAATCTTCTCAAAAAATTAGCATATTGTGATAAAGTTCATTATTTTCTGTAATGTACTGATAAATATTAGACTTTCATATATTTTAGATTCAAATACACACAACTGAAGTAGTTCAAGCCTTTTATTGTTTTAATATCGATGATTTTGGCATACAGCTCATGAAAACCCAAATTTCCTATCTCAAAAAATTAGCATATTTCATCCGACCAATAAAACAAAAGTGTTTTTAAAACAAAAATTCAACCTTCAAATAATTATGTTCCGTTATGCACTCAATACTTGGTCGGGAATCCTTTTGCAGAAATGACTGCTTCAATGCGGCATGGCATGGAGGCAATCAGCCTGTGGCACTGCTCAGGTGTTATGGAGGCCCAGGATGCTTCGATAGCGGCCTTAAGCTCATCCAGAGTGTTGAGTCTTGCGTCTCTCAACTTTCTCTTCACAATATCCCACAGATTCTCTTTGGGGTTCAGGTCAGGAGAGTTGGCAGGCCAATTGAGCACAGTAATATCATGGTCAGTAAACCATTTACCAGTGGTTTTGGCACTGTGAGCAGGTGCCAGGTCGTGCTGAAAAATGAAATCTTCATCTCCATAAAGCTTTTCAGCAGATGGAAGCATGAACCCACTTTTGAACCAGAAACAGCGGCAGAAGAGCCTGACCTGGGCTACAGAGAAGCAGCACTGGACTGTTACTCAGTGGTCCAAAGTACTTTTTTCGGACGAAAGCAACTTTTACATGTCATTCGGAAATCCAGGTGCCAGAGTCTGGAGGAAGACTGGGGAGAGGGAAGTGCCAAAATGCCTACAGTCCAGTGTCAAGTACCCACAGTCAGTGATGGTCTAGGGTGCCATGTCAGTTGCTGGTGTTGGTTCACTGTGTTTTATCAAGGGCAGGGTCAATGCAGCTAGCTATCAGGAGATTTTGGAGCACTTCATGCTTCCATCTGCTGAAAAGCTTTATGGAGATGATTTCATTTTTCAGCACGAACTGGCACCTGCTCACAGTGCCAAAACCACTGGTAAATGGTTTACTGACCATGGTATTACTGTGCTCAATTGGCCTGCCAACTCTTCTGACCTGAACCCCATAGAGAATCTGTGGGATATTGTGAAGAGAAAGTTGAGACGCAAGACCCAACACTCCGGATGAGCTTAAAAAGACTCCATAACAAAAATTGCATCCTGTTTTTTATCATCCTACAAGTCCCAAAAGCTATTCTAATGTGTTCTGGCTTACTGCAGCACTTTATACTATACACAGTCTCTGTAATAAATCAATGTATCTTTCCCCTGTCAGACTTGTCGGCCTGTGTCTGGAAGGCTGCCAAGTTTTTCAGTGTTGTGGTTCTGCTATGAACTCCCCCTTCCAGGCCCCTCTATGCACACTGCCTGTGTATCATTTAGATTAGGGCAGCTTCTCTCTTCTCTCTTATCTTTTACAAGCTGGATAAATCGTCCTCTGAGCTGGCTGGCTGGGCTTTCACATACTGAGGAATTACAGACAAAGGCCTCAATTCACTAAGCTTATCTCCTGTCTTTAATAACTCTTCTAGAGTTGTTACCATGGTGATAAGGCATGTAGTATTCAGGAAACATTTTACCTCTGGCAAGCCTAAAGTTAACTCTTCTGTCTTTAAATTAACTCTCCAATCCTTAAAATAACTCCAGAGTTAAAGACAGGCTGTTAATTAACTGCGTGTGAAAATAACTACAGAGGAGGTAAATTAACTACAGGAGAGGTAACTTAAGGAATGAAGAGGTAAGATAACTCTCTCACGTGTGGAGGTAAGTTTTCTCTTGCTTTATTATCTCTAGCATGATCTTAGTGAATTGAGGCCATTGGCAAAGCTGTTTGCAGGAAGAAAGGAGCAGCCTGAAACTTCAGTGCATGAGAGCTGAAGGGGGAAAGAAACACACAAATGATCTCTTGAGATTCAAAAGGAAGGGTGTATACAGCCTGCTTGTGTATGGATGTATTTTCTATGTGTGGACATACTGTACATCAACCTACTTCCTGTTTTGGTGGCCATTTTGTTTGTTTATAAACAAACTTTTTAAAACTGTTTTTAACCACTTTTAATGCGGCGAGGAGCGGCGAAATTGTGACAGAGGGTAATAGGAGATGTCCCCTAACGCACTGGTATGTTTACTTTTGTGCGATTTTAACAATACAGATTCTCTTTAAGGCTGCTATCGAAGCATCCTGGGCCTCCATAACACCTGAGCAGTGCCACAGGCTGATTGCCTCCATGCCACGCCGCATTGAAGCAGTAGTTTCTGCAAAAGGATTCCCGACCAAGTATTGAGTGCATAACTGAACATAATTATTTGAAGGTTGACTTTTTTTTGTTTTAAAAACACTTTTCTTTTATTGGTCGGATGAAATATGCTAATTTTTTAAGATAGGAAATTTGGGTTTTCATGAGCTGTATGCCAAAATCATCAATATTAAAACAATAAAAGGCTTGATCTACTTCAGTTGTATGTATTTGAATCTAAAATATATGAAAGTCTAATGTTTATCAGTACATTACAGAAAATAATGAACTTTATCACAAGCTAATTTTTTGAGAAGATACTGTGTGTGTGTGTGTGTGTGTGTGTATATATATATATATATATATATATATATATATATATATATATATATATATATATATAATTACAGAGGGGCTGCAGCACACAACAGGAAAACAGTGACAGGGGCTCTTGGTTACGCTTTAACGTGCTTAAGCTCACCAACTGCGCCAAAGTGTCCCCACTCTGGTGAGTCCTACTCTACCATGCAAAATGCCAGTTTTTATAAGCAGTCTAGTGGGAACTAAACCAAAAACCCAAGAGTCAACTAAATGGGAAAAAAGAAAATTAAAAACACCTTACCTTTCACTAGCTACCAAATGAACTCTCTGAACATGTGCAATGCACTCATTTATATGCTTAACTGTGCTCGAGGTGGGCGTGGTTATGCAGACTCACAGGGGAAAATTATAAATAAATACCAAGGGGTGAGCAGCACAAACCAAATTTTTTATGCAATTCTATGCAAAGCATGCACGCAGCACAGGTCCCAGATCTTGCCACACATTCTCGATTGGATTTAGATCTGGACTTTGACTGGGCCATTCTAACACATGGATATGTTTTGTTTTAAACCATTCCATTGTTTCCCTGGCTTTATGTTTAGGGTTGTTGTCCTGCTGGAAGGTGAACCTCCGCCCCAGTCTCAAGCCGTTTGCAGTCTCCAAGAGGTTTTCTTCCTAGATTGCCCTGTATTTTGCTCCATCCATCTTCCCATCAACTCTGAACAGCTTCCCTGTCCTTGCTGAAGAGAAGCACCTCCAGAGCATGATGCTGCCACCACCATATTTGACAGTGGGGATGGTGTGTTCTGATGTGCAGTGTTCGTTTTCCGCCACACATAGGGTTTTTGCATTTTGGCCAAAAAGTTCCATTTTGGTCTCATCTGACCAGAGCACCTTTTTCCACATGTTCACTGTGTCCCCCACATGGCTTATGGCAAACTGCAAATGGGACTTCTTATGCTTTTCTGTTAACAATGGCTTTCTTCTTGCCACTCTTCCATAAAGGCCAACTTTGTGCAGTGCACGACTAATAGTTGTCCTATGGACAGATTCCCCCACCTGAGCTGTAGATCTCTGCAGCTCATCCAGAGTCACCATGAGCCTCTTGGCTGCATTTCTGATCAGCGCTATTTTTGTTCGGCCTGTGAGTTTAGGTGGATGGCCTTGTCTTTGGAGGTTTACAGTTGTGCCATACTTCTTCCATTTCTGAATGATCGCTTGAACAGTGCTCAGTGGAATGTTCAAGGCTTTGGAAATCTGTTTGTAGCTTAAGCCTACTTTACATTTCTCAATAACTTTATCCCTGACCTGTCTGGTGTCTTCTTTGGACTTCATGGTGTTGTTGCTCCCAATATTCTCTTAGACAACCTCTGAGGCCGTCACGGAGCAGCTGTATTTGTACTAACATTAGAATTAGATTACACACAGGTGCACTCTATTTAGTCATTAGCACTCATCAGGCAATGTCTATGGGCAACTGACTGCACTCAGACCAAAGAGGGCTGAATAATTATGCACACCCCACTTTGCAGTTATTTATTTGTAAAAAAAATTTGGAATCATGTAAGATTTTCATTCCACTTCTTACGTGTACACCTCTTTGTGTTGGTCTTTCATGTGGAATTCCAATAAAATTGATTCATGTTTGTGGCAGTAATATGACAAAATGTGGAAAACTTCAAGGGGGCCGAATACTTTTGCAAGCCACTGTGTATGTATGAATATGTATGTATGTGTATATATATATATATGTATATATATATATATATATATATATATATTAATATTACACACTTACCAACAGCTGTTCAATTTCTCATTAATTTCCTGAACTCCAAACTGAATGTCAGAATGGGAAAGAAAAGTGATTTAGGCAATATTGTTGTTGCCAGACAGGCCGGTCTGAGTATTTAACAATTTGCTCAGTTACTGGGATTTTCACACACAACCATTTCTAGGGTTTACAAAGAATGGTGTGAAAAGGGAAAAACATCCAGTATGCGGCAGTCCTGTGGGCAAAAATGCCTTGTTGATGCTAGAGATCAGAGGAGAATGGGCCCGACTGATTCAAGCTGATAGAAGAGCAACGTTGACTGAAATAACCACTGGTTACAACCGAGGTATGCAGCAAAGCATTTGTGAAGCCACAACACGCAGAACCTTGAGGCGGATAGGCTACAGCAGCAGAATACACCACCGGGTACCACTCCTCTCCACTACAAATTGAAAAAAGAGGCTACAATTTGAACCAGTTAACCAAAATTGGACAGTTGAAGACTAGAAAAATGTTTCCTGGTCTGATGAGTCTCGATAGAGTCAGAATTTGGTGTAAACAGATTGAGAACATGGATCCATCATGCCTTGTTACCACTGTGCAGACTCTCCATCAACTGCAAGATGCTATCCTATCAATATGGGCCAATGTTTCTAAAGAATGCTTATAGCACCTTGTTGAATCAATGTCACGCAGAATTAAGGCAGTCCTGAAGGCGAAAAGGGGTCAAACACCGTATTAGTATGGTGTTCCTAATAATCCTTTAGGTGAGTGTACTAATAATTCCCCCTTGTCAGTCTACATTTGTTGAGAAAAAATAAACTCCCTGTGGGTCTATGCAATCCACTGCAGTCCCTGAACTAATGATCTACTAACCTGCATCAACCCTCCTTTTTACCCAGGTTAGGGTTGTACCCATATGCCACCTGCCACAGCAACATTGGTGATCATGGATGGGTTCCAGTTTGCACTTCATGCAGTTGATTAGGTTAATCACTGTCTGGAGAGATTCCTGGATCATCCATAACTACTACAGGTGGCACATTTTATTATTATAACACGCTTGTGGCAGCTGATGCTTTTTAGTGTTTGAAATACAACTGCATGTACTTTATATAGTATTAAGTATTAACACCACTTGACCAGTAGATGGCACTACTGCAAATACTAAGGTTACTAGTTTTGTGTGTCTATCTGAAAAACTTGTTTTCTTTATCTCTTCCTCTCTCTTCATAACTGATATGTCTGCTGTTAAAGTTTACTGAAAACTTGGTATGCTTGCAACTTAATCCAGCCAAGTAAACCAAGTTCTGCCTCATCACAAGACGCTAGTGTCTTCTCTAATACATAACCAACAGGTTATGGGCCCAGCTCCAGACACCAGAAAAAGGAAAACTACAAGCAAGTGCTGCATCTATAATCATACTGAATAATGTGTAAGGAAACAAAAGCTGCATCCAACTCACTGGTAGATGGCAAGTGCTTCAGATATGAAGTTTACAATAACAAAGCTTAACAATACCAACTACCAGCTATGGAAGTTTAAGCTAGAAATGTTGTTATCCAAAGATGATTTGTGGCAGGTGCTAGATACAGACAGACCCAACGACAACCAAGAAGAATGGGACAGAAAAAACAGGCAAGCAAAAGCAGTCATAAGCCTGTTAGTGGAGGATGATCAACTCATTCTTATAAGGAAAGAAAACAGCTAAAGGTATGTGGACTGCATTACAAAGGCTGCATGAACGTGCAAACCTAAACAGAAAACTATATCTGCTATGCAAACTGTATAAGATGAGGCTGGAAAAAGGGCAGGAAATGGGTGACTATGTAAATGCTATGCTAGAGATTGTGGACTAACTGGGTGCAATAGATGAAGAAATGAAAGCAAATCACATAATAGCACATAATAGTCCCCTCCTGCTTCAAGCGGTCCACAATTGTACCAGTCCCCAAAAAACCAGGCAGCATTGAGCTCAACAACTTCCGACCGGTGGCCCTAACCTCTAACATCATGAAGCTTCTCGAGCGGCTGGTCCTTGTCCACCTGAAGAGGTTCACGGACACGCACCTCAACCCCCTCCAGTTTGCTTACATGGCAAACAGATCCGTGGAGGACGCCATCAATGCCAGCATGGCATACGTCACGGAGCACCTAGACAATCCTGCCTCCTATGCTAGGATCCTGTTCCTGGACTTTAGCTCAGCGTTCAACACGATTTGCCCAGATATCCTGCACACAAATCTGAGTCAGCTCGAAGTAGATCCCACCCTACGAGCGTGGATCAAACACTTCCTGACAAACAGAACACAACAGGTGAAGCTGGGCAACTGCTACTCCAACGTCAGAACCACCAATACAGGGGTTCCACAAGGCTGCGTTCTGTCACCACTATTGTTCTCCCTCTATACCAACAATTGCACTTCATCAGACAACTCTGTGAAAGTCATCAAATTTGCGGACGATACCACTATCATCGGCCTAATTGACAACAACGGGGAGCAGGAATACCGCAGAGAAGTCGAGAGCATCTGCAACTGGTGCAGAGACAACAACCTGGTACTCAACGCGGCAAAGACGGTTGAACTAGTCGTAGACTTCAGGAGGAACCCTCCCCACCTCCCACCTGTCCTCATCGGGGGAACTGAAGTCTCTAGGGTGTCATCTGTATGGTTCCTCGGCACGACTCTAACGAACAACCTGAAATGGGGGCAAACCACCACCATAGTTCAGAAGAAATCCCAGCAGAGGCTGTTCTTCCTGCGCCAACTGAAGCGATTCGGCATGCCCCGGAAGCTGCTAACCAGCTTCTATACTGCCACCATAGAATCCATCCTCTGCTCCTTAGTCATTGTCTGGTACGCGGGCGCAACGGCCAGCGATAAACATAGACTTCAGAGAGTCGTAACTGACGCAGAGAAGATCATCGGGTCCCCTCTTCCACCTCTCGATCTCCTCCACTCCGCTAGGATGATGGAGAGCCTCCATGATCTCCCGGGACCCCTCCCACCCAGGCTGTCGCTACTTTGATCTCCTCCCGTTAGGCCGCCGCTTCAGGTCCTTACCATCCAAAACCAAGAGGCGGAAGTATACCTTCTTCCCCCAAGCGGTTAGGCTGCTTAACACCAACCTCCCCCCCCCCCCCCCAGGCCTGCCTATTAGCATGCCCTTGCACGCTGGTCAGCCTGTTCTTGCCGCTGCCCGCCCAGGTTCTCACTGCCCAGTGTCTGGTTGGGGGTACATTGTTATTGTTACTGCTACTACCACCATTATTATTATCACCCCTATCCCTATTACTATCAGCTTAGTGTTATGGACTGTTCCTGCACAGATGGAGTACACACTAACTGATGAACTGTTGATCTGGGTCTGTTATTGAGAAGGCCATATCTATACCACATCTGCAATTCGTAATCTGCATTAATTGTTAAATTGTATGTGTTGTGCGTCTGTCCTCTTATACTATGTCTATGCCATGTGTACCAAAAGCAATTCCGAGTATAGCTCCGCTGTACTTGGCGAAATAAAACTGATTCTGATTCTGAGCATTACTGCTATGCAGGCTTCCCGACTTATACAGTGCCCTTTTAAACGCTCTCGAAACTAGACCGGATACTGAACTGATGCTAACATATGTTAAGGTAAAACTAATTGTTCACAGAGGCGCTCGGCCACACTACAGACCCGACACTGCATCCTCCATTCTACTGCCTGATGAAGCGGGATAGTGACCCACGAAACACGTTGCTATGCAGGCTTCCCGACTTATACAGTGCCCTTTTAAACGCTCTCGAAACTAGACCGGATACTGAACTGATGCTAACATATGTTAAGGTAAAACTAATTGTTCACAGAGGCGCTCGGCCACACTACAGACCCGACACTGCATCCTCCATTCTACTGCCTGATGAAGCGGGATGGTGACCCACGAAACACGTTGCACTTTTGGAGTTTTTAATAAATGTTACTGTGATTTATAGTAACGTCTCATAGTCCAATTCTTTTCTATGAGGGAGGTAAGTCCACCAACTTCCCCCTTTTAAACGGATTTTAAAACGTTTTTATCCTTGTTGGCGACTCTGTTTTACATACCTGCAAATATCTAGTCCACCCTTGGTGGAGGGGTGTATCCCCACCTTCTTCCTATCTACAGAGAGCGACTTAATACCTGAGTGGGGTCAGGTCCTAATTCTCCCCACCTGCCTTTACAGTGGTTGTCATTGTGGCAACCCACGTTTGTGAGTATAACCATTGTGTTTCTTACACATTACCCAGTGGCGGGATGGTGTAATGGTTAAGGGCTCTGCCTCTGACATGGGAGACCAGGGTTCGAATCTCGGCTCTGCCTGTTCAGTAAGCCAGCACCTATTTAGTAGGAGACTTTTGGCAAGTCTCCCTAACACTGCTACTGCCTATAAAGCGCGTCCTAGTGCCTGCAGCTCTGGCGCTTTGAGTCCGCCAGGAGAAAAGCGCGATATAAATGTTATTTGTCTTGTCTTGTCATGTCTACCTTTACTGATTGAAATACTACACTATATTGGGCTCTCGGTTTTCTTGTTTTTATTTCAAGCCCTATTACTGCTGAAGGGTAATGGTCAGGGGTTTCTGAACTACAAAATGCCATCAGGGGCAAGCAGAGCATCCTTGTAAAGAATGTTCTATACGTTCCAATCCTAAACGGAAGCTTTCTATCATTTAAAGCCCTTTCAAGCAATGGACTCACTGCCCAGTTCAGAGGTAATAAATGCACAATTCAAAATGGAAAGCAAGTCCTAGTAAGTAAGGAAAATTAAATGAACACCTGTACAAACTCGGCACTGAAATGCCTAAATGGCTAAATGCATCCACCTATGGCACAGAAGATTGGGGCATTGAAACCCAGAAGCTATAGAGGTCCTTGCAAAGAGAGGTCTATCAGAAGACATGAAAATTTTGCCTTGCCACAAACCTAGCAAGTGCACGTGCTGCATCAAAGCAAAAGCCACCCGAACACCTCTTCCACAGACCAGTCAGTGAAAAACCACTAAACAAATGGAACTGCTACATAGTGATGTGTGTGGGCCAATGAAAACCGTCGCACCCTGCGGAAACAGATATTTACTGACTTTAATTGACGATTATTCTAGGTACACAATAACGTATATAATGAAGCACAAAAGTGAAACTTTAGAAAAACTTCTAGAGTTTGTATCTATGACAAGCAACAAGTTTCGATGGAAACCTGGAATATGCACGGACAATGGAGGAGAATATAGGAGTAAAGAGATAGAATCATACCTAAAGAAACAAAACGGTGTAGCAGAAAGGAAGAATTGCACTCTTGTAGAAATGACCAGATGTATGATTTCAGACGCTGCCTTACCTAACAAATACCGGAGAGAAGCGATAATGACTGCAACATACCTATAAAACAGGCTCCCATCAAAAGCTATTGAGAGTACACCGAATGAAATGTGGAATGGATCAAAACCCAATGTAGGGCACAGAGTGTTTGGGTGTAAAGCATATGCCTACATTCCAAGTGAGAAACGCTCCAAGTTGGAGAACAAAGCCATAGAAGGCATTCTGGTGGGCTACAGTGAGCAGGGTAAGGGATATAGAATCCTTTGTCCTAAGACCAATAAGGTGTCAGTCTGCCGCTGTGTCTATTTTGATGCACTGCATTGCGCACCCTTAGCCTATCAGTTGTGTCTCATTGCTAGGATGCTATCTAGTGGCGCCCCTCATGCGCAACTGCACGGGTCATAGAGATGCAGCGAGACTAACAGAGGAACACCATGCAGCGCAGATCAGTGGTAGCAGGTACAGGTAAACCGGAGCTGCATATACTTCACAAGTATGGCAGTGAGGGGGCAGGCCTCACAGCTATTGCCGCACAGCTTCCCTATGCCTTTGGTTGGGGTGAACTCGGGAGGGGGGGGTTCGTAGATGCCAGCAAAATGTTGTATGTGCTTTGCCCTCAATGAAAGCAGAAAACTGGAGAAAGGAATCCATTAGTCGTTCCTGCAACTTCCACTTCCACAACATCTCCAGGATCCACTCCTACCTAATCCCTGACACCACCAAACTCCTCATCCATGCTCTCGTCATCTCTTGCCTGGATTATTGCAATTCCCTTTTATAAGGCCTCGCTTCAAACGATATTGCCCCCTACAATTGGTAATGAATGCAGCAGCCAGACTAATCAACTACTCTAATCACAGTGGCTCTCCTCTGGCCATCCTTTCCCCCACTGCGGTGAACAAGCGCTAAACGCGCGAAACGGACGTCCGCAGGGGGATCTAGACCTGGCGCCCACCACACCCGCATCGCATCCCACCTGAATCAACTGTAAGTGCTTCACTTTCTTTTTGTCTCAATAAACAATATTTGAATCGCAGTGCTGGCTACATCTTGCCTCCCTCTTCCACATCGATTTGTTGTTCTTCACCCAGCCCGTGCACGCTTTTCAAAGAGACCGCATCTACACATCCCACAGTCCATCAGGGTTGAGTCTCATCTCCTACTGCAGTCGTGAGAGTGCTGGAACTTTCCTTTCCTTGGCTTACTGACATTGCTCTCCTCTTGCCCCCCCCCCCCCCCCCATCCACTTAAGGATTAATTTAAAAAATATGTGCATGGCCTACAGACCAGTGCATAGGACCTGCTAGACCTACATCTCTGAACTTGTCCACATGCACATACTGACTTGCCCCCTCCGATCCTCCAACGATTGTGCCTTTTCTCACCACACATATCTCACTCCCATGCACGATTGCAGGACTTCACTAGGGCTGCACCCACTCTCTGGAACTCGCTTCCATTAGCCATCAGACTTACCCTCACCTTCAACACTTTCAAACTAGCCCTCAAGACTCAGCTTTTCATGCTTGCCTACCCCCTCCCCCTGCCATCAGTACCATGATATGTTCTACTGGGCACCCTCTCAACAGGCACACCTATTGTCTCTACCCCAACCCTTTAGATTGTAAGCCTTTGGCAGAACCCCCCCACTGGAACTCCAGTGAAAATATTGTAATAAAAAAGTGTTTCATTTTTACAATTATTATGTATAAATGATTTAGTCAGTGTTTGCTCATTGTAAAATCTTTCCTCTCCCAGATTTACATTCTGACATTTATTACTGTGACATTGTTACTGTGGGCAGGTTATGTAGCTGTTTCTAGCTGTTCTGGCTGTTACAGACAGCTGTAAACAGCCATTTCCTGTCTGTGAACATTGTTACATTGTGGCAGTTTCGGTATTCAGAGCTTCTTGTGGGAATGGTTTCAGCACAAAATCAGTCACACAGCACCCCCTGATGGTCTGTTTGTGAAAAGCATTCTATTTCTCATGTAAAAGGGGGTATCAGCTACTGATTGGGATAAAGTTAAATTTTTGGTCTGAGTTTCTCTTTAAAAGCCATGTGCAGAATACTTGCATGTGACGCTGAGTGGTAATTAAAATGCGAGGCATAGAAAAGTACAAAGCTAGTGATGGTAGATTAATGCTTAGCAAAAAATTCACTGCACTTATCTCTGCTGTCTACTTGTGCAGAATGGTGCACTGTGCCATTTCCTATCCTTGGCTTATACTCGAATCAATCACTTTAATTTTTGTAGGTAAAAGTTGGGAGGTCAGCCTATACTTGGGTCACTTATACTCAAGTATATACGGTTCTATAATAGCTTTAGGAATTATCCTTTGCATTTACTACATTATGTTGACTAATATCCGGAGCCTACTTTGCAACACTTTCTTCAATAACATTTTGGTACCAGGGCTCACTTCTGAACACCCATATTCACTCATAGTACAATTAATACATTGTGTTATTGATTGGAACATCATATACCAGAAACACAGCTTCTGACAAACTAAAAAATAAATACCTTTTCAAACAGGATTTACAGTTAAGTAAATAAAAATACATTTTAATTAACCATTGAACTCATATTTTAATTTACTTTATATAATTTGGACTATTTAACTTCTTAGCTGTTTTGAATATTATTCTAGACCCTGATGAATTTGAACAGATATATGAACCACTGGATGTTAAAAGCAAGAAAATACACATTGTAGATAGTGGTTTGACTTTCAATTTACCCTACCCTCTTATCCTAAGACCTCAGCGAGGAGTGGATCTAATCATTTCATTTGATTTTTCTGCAAGACCAAGTGATTCAAGCCCTCCTTTCAAGGTAAGCAGTGTGACCAAGTGTTAATAATTGTTCTCTAATGATACTGCACTATGTTTTGTACCAGAACTAGCTATATGATTTTACATATTGTTAAAGTATATTCATTTATTCTGTCCCTTGAAGGGTAAAGGTCCACTGGATTCACCAAGCCAGGGGATCAAATTATTTTTAGCCCAACTTTCATATGACTGAAAAATGTTTCTGTGATGGTACTCATTTATCCAGATCATGGTATGTCCAAAGATAAAGTAGCGTCAACTGAATGTCTTCCTGACATGACAGAACCCTGCCACTTATAGAGACATGCAACACCAAAGAAATGTAAAAAATAATAAGAATAGAACATAACTTGCATTGTGTAGAAAATAAAAGGACATTGTAGCTTGGCTTTCTAATTCAACTTGAACTGTAATGATTATGTAGTTAACACAAAATATTGTGCAACAAAAACTAAGTGTATATTGGAAAAAATAATTTTGTTTATTTTTAAACATTTCTAACTTACCATTTTTTTTTTTTACAATCTTAGTTAAGTGAAGAAAAAAAAAAGCAAACTGATAATTCAAGGACAACTGTAACGAGAGGGATATGAAGGCTGCCATATTTATTTCCTTTTACGCAATACCAGTTGCCTGGCTATCCTGCTGATCCTCTGCCTCTAATACTTTTAGCCATAGCCCCTGAACAAGCATGCAGCAGATCAGGTGTTTCTGACATTACTGTCAGATCTGACAAGATTAGCTGCATGCTTGTTTCTGGTGCTATTCAGACACTTCTGCAGACAAATAGATAAGCAGGGCTGCCAGGAAACTGGTATTATTTAAAAGAAAATAAATATGGCAGCCTCCTATTCTTCTCACTTCAGTTGTCCTTTAATAATATGGCTATACATAAACTTGCTGAAACAGAACACTGTTGTATTAGCCTTTATTATTAATCCTTGGCTCTGATCTTTTAGGCTGAAGTTGATGCAAATGTTGTGAACTTTATGCAAATATATTCAGCTTGGAAATAAACCAAATTATTAGCTACTGCATTTGATTCATAAAGGCAGGGAACACACTAGGCTGGTTTTGTTGCATCAAAATGCACATAATAAAAGTCAATGCGTCACGCAGAGGTATTGCGTTTTAGTGTGTTTTTCATGCATTTTTATATGCGATTGATGATGTATTTCCGCTTCCTGTTGACTTCCTAATGATTTGCATAAAACACATAAAGCATGCAAAATGCATATGCGATTTATATATGCGAACCGCAAACGCATTTAAACACACGCAAAACACAAGAAAAATGCATGTGCGGAAAAAATGCAAATGCACAGAGAATGCACGTAAAACGCACTAAAAATGCACAGATGCATATGCAGCAAAACGCTACATCTCCCACACTGCCTAGTGTGTTCCCACCCTCAGGCTGTGAGCACACTTTGCAGAATTGCATGCGTTTTTCAGGAGTGCACTCCTAAAAAATTCATGCAATTCTGCAAAGTGTTTCCTATGCTCCGTACACACATGCGACAACGATCGTTCGTTGTCAACGACGAACGAACTTTTAATTGATGAAAGAACGACCTAAGTAAAGTTAGTTTTAAAAGGTGTGTAACGATCAGATCGTTAGAACGAACGTTACATCACATAAAAGCAACTATTGCGCCTGCGCATATAAATGAAAACTTCCATGGAGAAATAGTGAAATGCGCATGTCAAGTCTAGTACAAACGACCGTTTCCAACGATGTACTACTTTTGCAAACGATCGTCGTTGGAAAAAATCCGCCAAGCTAGATCGTTCGTTTTTAACGATCTAGCTCGTCCGTCATTAGACTTAATAGTCGTTGGCTGCTTTTTTTTAAATGATCGTCGTTTGAAACAATCGGTGAACGATCGTTTCAAACGACTATAGTCTCATGTGTGTACGCACCTTTAGCCTCAATTCCAAGCTGCATGGATTTGCATACAATTAATGAAAAAAATGCATCGACTTTCAATTATTAGCATGTAATTTACCATCTCTATTTTAGGCATGGAAATGGCTTGTTTTTTTCAAAAAAAATCAACACAATGCTATCCACTAATTATACTTTCTAATAATTATTGCATATTTTTTGGATTTCTCTTTAAAGTGTAACTGTCGGGCATAAAATCAAAAATCAATCCTTTATTTTTATCTGGAAAACAAGTAATAAGGATGCTAACCTTGCAATCCAAAATTTAAAATCTCTATTACTTTTCTTGTTTGTAAATGATCATTCCCCAGTTTACCTGACTCTAATTTGGTACGTTGCCGCACAAAGGAAGTTGCAGGGCATGCTGGGTTGTCTTTTTTTGCTTCTTTATTTCCCCTCAGACTTAACTAATGTACAAAAGCAAAAAAGGACAACCCAGCATGCCCTGCAACTTCCTTTTTGCGGCAACGCACCAGTCAGGTAAACTGGAGAATGATCATTTATAAACAAGAAAAGTAATAGAGATTTTAACTTTTGGATTGCATGATTAGCATCCTTATTACTTGTTTAGCAGATAAAAATAAAGAATTGATTTTTTATTTGAAGCCCGACAGTTACACGTTAATGTTTCAACCATAGATGCTTGATTGGGTTCCATTCAGATGATTTGACTAACCAGTCAAGATGATGGACGCATCAGGTTCTATATCAGTACTGCAGAATCCACCAGTGTAAACCATGTGGTTTCAGCTCCAATTTCCTAGGAAAGATTGTTAATAAACAAATTATATAAGAATATATTTGGCTACAAAAACTATTAACCTTGTATGGATGTTTTATAAACCTTTTTCCTAACAAAACTGTAACTTGGGAATTCATTTGTGAAACCCTGATGCACTAGCACAACCTGTGTGCTCACATTTTGTACATGTGCTTGGACGTTTATTTTTTGTTAATGTTTTTCAGTGATTGTGGATTTATGTTTCATTGTAAGCTACGTCCTGTTTGTGTTCTAAGAACACAAAATATAGTATGTCCCAAACAAATCTTGATATAATGGCAAAAATGAAATAAAAAATAAAACAACTTATGGAGGCAAATGGAGAATTTGTTTACATTGCATGTATAAAATTGTACCAAATGTATTCAATTCAGCCGTTTACTATCCTGTGGTGTTGATCCAGGTATGTTGTCTGATTGGCATCTGGAGTTTTGAAGTTTTTCACTTTTAGTGCTAATTGGCCCAGCTTTGTACATGTGTTTCATGTCCTCTGGATCATTTGGGATATGCGAGGCTGCAGGCCAGTCATGTATCAGTATTTCTGGTTTAACTAGATAGACAGATGTCTTTTTTTTCAGCCAAACTATGCAACGGGACAACTGTCTGGCAGCTTTACAGACATCCTCTGAGTTCCTGGCTGGACTCTACATGGATAGGAAGAGCAATTATGTGTATTGTGTTTTCTTGGCTATAGATTTTACAAGACATTCTGGGCCATTTGCAATTTGAGGTGATAAGCATGCTCCTATCACCTAACATCACTCAGGATTTACTGGAAAATTCCATTGCTGGCTTCACTTGTTGCGATGTGCGAACATGTAGAGCATAACTCAGGTGAATAGTATGAGTGATGCTCCTGTGTCCTGTGCAATGGGAAACAAGGTATTTGTGCTGTGGAGCTATCATTCAGCACCACGGCACTGCTGCTTCGCTCCTCTGCAGATGCTTGCGCTTGTGGCATCCGCCGCTAAAGCCTTCAGGCTCCCGAGCACTTACACGATGTCCGCCGTCGCCACTCTACTCCACTTCTTTTAACGCTGCAGCCCTGAAAAAAATATCTTCATTAGTCCCATCAGTGCTCCCCATTAGTCCATTAGGGGGACCAATTGAGAATCAGGATTATTTTTGTGAATCAGCTGAGTGGATGAATGGTGAGCCACCGTGAGAGCTATGTGACAGTCCTGTCCAATAATTTTAGAACTCACCAGCGCTTATCAGTGGTGAGTTAGTGCATTGCATAGGGCCTCCTGACTCATAAGATGCTTGCTTGTTCTTGCCTCACTACTTTCTGCATGGATATAAATGTGACCAAAGTGTGCAGATTCTTAGATATGTTGGTGTCAGTCTTAAGTATCTCAAAGGTTAGCTCTTACCTACACAACAGACAGTCCTTTCATATGTGTACTGAAGTTTAGTCAGAACTTTGGGAAGGTTATTTAAGACCTGTTAGGTGCTGAAAATCCTTTTTTTTAATTCAATCATTTTAAATGTAGAGGTGGATTTCTCGCACAATATATAAGTACAGAAAAGCACATGAAGTATCTGATAATAATCTTTATTAGAAAGAACCTTTTGTCTTTGTTAAAAAATTTAAAACATCTTAACACTTTGTACATCCTTTGAAGGAACTCCTACTTGCTGAAAAGTGGGCACGAATGAATAAGTTGCAATTTCCAAAGATAGATCCAAACGTCTTTGACAGAGAAGGATTAAAGGAATGTTATATCTTTCGACCCAAGAACCCTCAAGAAGAAAAAGATTGTCCAACTGTGATTCACTTTGTATTGGCAAATATTCAGTTCAGGAAGTTTAAAGCACCCGGTATGTACATCATTATTATTGTTATTTAGTATTTATATAGCACCAACATATTACGCAGCGCTGTACAGTGTATATATATATATATATATATATATATATATATATATATATATATATATACAGTGCTGTGAAAAACTATTTGCCCCCTTCCTGATTTCTTATTCTTTTGCATGTTTGTCACACTTAAATGTTTCTGCTCATTAAAATACATTAACTATTAGTCGAAGATAACCTAATTGAACACAAAATGCAGTTTTAAATGATGGTTTTTATTATTTAATGAGAAAAAAAACCTCCAAATCTACATGGCCCTGTGTGAAAAAGTGATTGCCCCCCCTTGTTAAAAAATAACTTAAAGGTGGTTTATTACACCTGAGTTCAATTTCTGTAGTCACCCCCAGGCCTGATTACTGCCACACCTGTTTCAATCAAGAAATCACTTAAATAGGAGCTATCTGACACAGAGAAGTAGACCAAAAACACCTCAAAAGCTAGACCTCGTGCCAAGATCCAAAGGAATTCAGGAACAAATGAGAACAGAAGTACTGTAATTGAAATCTATCAGTCTGGTAAAGGTTATAAAGCCATTTCTAAAGCTTTGGGACTCCAGCAAACCACAGTGAGAGCCATTATCCACAAATGGCAAACACATGGAACAGTGATGAACCTTCCCAGGAGTGGCCAGCCGACCAAAATTACCCCAAGAGCGCAGAGAAAACTCATCCGAGAGGCCACAAAAGACCCCAGGACAACATCTAAAGAACTTCAGGCCTCACTTGCCTCAATTAAGGTCAGTGTTCACGACTCCACCATAAAAAAGAGACTGGGCAAAAACAGCCTGCATGGAAGATATCCAAGGCGCAAACCACTTTTAAGCAAAAAGAACATTAAGGCTCGTCTCAATTTTGCTAGAAAAACATTTCAATGATTGCCAAGACTTTTGGGAAAATACCTTGTGGTCCGACGAGACAAAAGTTTAACTTTTTGGAAGGTGCGTGTCCCGTTACATCTGGCGTAGAAGTAACACAGCATTTCAGCAGAAGAACATCATACCAACAGTAAAATATGGTGGTGGTAGTGTGATGGTCTGGGGTTGGTTTGCTGCTTCAGGACCTGGAAGGCATGCTGTGATAGATGGAACCATGAATTCTTCTGTCTGCCAAAAAATCCTGAAGGAGAATGTCCGGCCATCTGTTCGTCAACTCAAGCTGAAGAAAACACACCAGCAAATTCACCTCTGAATGGCTGTAGAAAAACAAAATGAAGACTTTGGAGAGGCCTAGTCAAAGTCCTGACCTGAATCCTATTGAGATGTTGTGGCATGACTTTAAAAAGGCGGTTCATGCTAGAAAACCCTCAAATACCGCTGAATTACAACAATTCTGCAAAGATGAGTGGGCCAAAATTCCTCCAGAGCGCTGTAAAAGACTCGTTGCAAGTTATCGCAAATGCTTGATTGCAGTTATTGCTGCTAAGGGTGGCCCAACAAGTTATTAGGTTCAGGGGGCAATTTCTTTTTCACACAGGGCCATGTAGGTTTTGAGGTTTTTTTCTCACTAAATAATAAAAAACATCATTTAAAACTGCATTTTGTGTTCAATGATGTTATCTTTGACTAATAGTTAACGGTTTTTGATGAGCAGAAACATTTAAGTGTGACAAACATGCAAAAGAATAAGAAATCAGGAAGGGGGCAAATAGTTTTTCACACCACTGTATATATATATATATCTTGTCACTAACTGTCCCTCAAAGGAGCTCGAAATCTAATCCCTACCATTGTACATATAGTGAACCTGTCAAGGTCCCTAATATAATGTTTCTATCATAAGTGAAAACACCAATTGTATTCTGCCTGATTAAATTCATGTTGCCCAATATTTCTCCTGCTCTCATGAGGTAGCCAGTAGAATACATTTTATTTTGAAAAACTAGCAATGAGATCCTCTCCTAGATTGTTTGGTTATATTTTATTTATATTAAAAACTCTTCTCCGCGCTTAAATACACAATCTTTTATTTAATTGTTTAGGATTCATAGTGAACTAGTATTCTGACTTCCAAGAGATGCCTTAAAGTGAACCTTAAGTGTCCAAAAAAAATTGAGTTTTACTCACCTGGTGCTTACCTCAGCCCCCTGCAGCTGATCGGTGCCCACGACGAGTCGCTCTGATGCTCCGGGTCCCGCTGGCGGCCACTCCCGGTTTCGCCGTCAGGACCCGTCAGGCTGGGGAACGCGGCTGATACTACGCGTTCCCAGCCAAAATAGCACCCCTATGCGGCCATATGTCCGCATAGGCACCCGTATGCGGACATATGGCCGCATAGGGGTGCTATTTTGGCTGGGAACGCGTAGTATCAGCCGCGTTCCCCAGGCTGACGGGTCCTGACGGCGAAACCGGAAGTGGCCGCCAGCGGGACCCGGAGCATCAGAGCGACTCGTCGTGGGCACCGATCAGCTGCAGGGGGCTGAGGTAAGCCCCAGGGGAGTAAAACTCAATTTTTTTGGGACACTTAAGGTTCACTTTAAGAATTGACTAATATAGCTCAGAGTCAATTATACTGTCATGCATAAGCGAAGCATCTACTTCAGATTTCATGTTCTGGTAATGATTGTAGGTTCTCACAATGTAAAACCCTCATTTACTTAAGAACCAATATTTCAGCAGAAGACTATATCCAGAGTTCTCCTCTAAGACATATACTAGAGAACAGATTTATAATGAAACATCTTGCTTGAGGGAAAGGTCAGTTAGTTCCTTATCTGCCCGATATACAGACTGCCAGGCACTATTATTATTATTTAGTATTTATATAGCGCCATCATCTCCGCAGCGCTGTACAGGGTATATTGTCAATTAACTATCCCTCAAAGGGGCTCACAATCTAACCCCTACCATAGTCATATGTATATATCTTGTAGTGTATATACCATAGTCTAGGGCCAATTTAGGGGGAAGCCAATTAACTTATCTGTATGTTTTTGGGATGTGGGAGGAAACCGGAGTACCCGGAGGAAACCCACACATACACAGGAAGAACATACAAACTTCTTGCAGATGTTGACCTGGCTGTGTTTCGAACCGGGGACCCAGTGCTGCAAGGCGAGAGCGATAACCAATACGCCACTGTGCTGCTCCTAGGCACTAGAATGGTCAACATTCTCTTGCTTTCACAGTCTGGATTAAAACACTGGTTGTAGAAAATCGGAGTTCAGGTCAAACGGAAGCTCCCAGTTTGGTGCAGGGTTCCGTACCTGTGCAGTGGATAGGCTGTCAATCATAGAAGCCAATAGAAAGCTCCTAATGTTGTTTACACCTATAATCCACCCATAGCCCATCTACAGTCAGATATGACAAATTAACAATTTGTAAGCTGGAGGTCTTTCTGTTATTAAGATAGATCTCTAGTTCTATTTCTACTTTTACTCTACTTTCTTTTTGCTTCACTCTTGTATGTGAATGTATGTTTGATACAAATAAATCCTAAACTGCTTGAGCATCTATGGTCTACATCAGGGATGTCAAACCGTTCCTTCGAGGGCCGAGGTCCTCACTCATTTTTGACACAGCTCAAATTAATTTATGGGTCTGAATCAGGAAAGGTGTGGTCCATCAGGTAGAACATATTCCTCTCTTTCTCAGTCCATCCTAAATACTGGCATGGATCTGGCCCTCCAGGCCTGGAGTTCGACACGTGGTCTACATTGATCTGCTAATGCTGTAAGAACTTCTAAATTGATAAGAGATGAACTGCGACTATTGATCGCTGGTGCTGGACGGTAACTAGTTCCTATCAAAACTAAGTGTTCATTTGTAGTATAATACTATCACTGTTAGGGTTTCTCGGGTATAAACAGTAGTCTGATTTGATTGACAAAAGTTGTTAAAACCAATTTAAAGATACTATTTCTGGACTAGCTAATGGTGGTTAAGGTTATTAGAGTTAGAACTTGCAGAAATACAAACAATGGTGCAGCACAGGCTCTGTCTTTGACAGCAACTAGTGTGCCAAAGCTAGGGACATATCTTCTGCCCTATGTAAAACTACAGCTAAAGGGGTGAGCATCATGGGCTAGTGTTCAGCTTGTCAGCATAAGCCCAGCACTTTTTTATTTTTTTTATTTTAAAGGACCACTATCACAAAAATAGTAATGTTTCAAATGTCGCATTGAACGTCCTTGAACAAGGAGAGAGAGAAACAGAAATATAGCTCCCTGCATAATGTGAGTGGATGCAGGGGTTAAGCATGTGGTGTCCTCATCTCGCCCGGGACGCGGTGCGTTGGCCCTCATGTAGCCCTGCCCTGGCCAGCTTGTTCCCTCTTCTCGGCTTCCATCCGGGTGGCATCTTGGTCTCCCTGGCAGCTGTGCATTGTACCCAGCTGCATGATAGGGGTGGGTCCTGCAGCGTGGATGCAGAGATCAAGCATGTGGTGTCCTCATCTCGCCCAGAATCAAGAGTTGATCCGCACATAGTCTTGTCAGGAACAGTGCAATTTTTTGTCCCATCACACACATACAATCTGACCGTGCTCTGAGGATCATTTCGAGGTCAATCCGGTCCCCTTTGTCAAGGAAAGGACAGACATATCCTTTCCTTGACAAAGAGTACCGTATTGGCCCCAAAACGATCGACCGAGTACGGTCAGATTGAATTTGTGGGATGGGACGATAAACTGCACTGTTCCTGACGAGATGATTTTGGATTACTGATTGCCGAGGATCCTTGCACCAGCACCCACTGGATAGAGGTGTTCGATTCTGTTTTGTTACATTGTGCTCATCTCGTTCAGGACGCGGCTGACTGGCCCTCGTGCAGCCTGACTTCCGTAGAGCTGTGCAGTGGGTGGTTGCTGGCTGATCGAGGTCAGTGAACGAGGACTGCACATCACAGGACTAGGGAGCAATTGTGGGTGAGATTGGGCCGTGGCTATCCTTCTGGTGCAATCATGGAATGGAATTCTATGCGTACAAATTTTTAACATTTTTCACAATAATGGTCCTTTAACTTTAGATGAGCTTTAACGATTAGTATGGAAATGGGCATGTCCAATGCATCTATACTCTATACAAAAGCCATAGATATTATCTTTCAGTGGAAGCAAGGGGCACTTAAACTTGCATGCTTCACTTTGCAACAACAAACCTGCTCTAAAATATTTCAATTTTCTGCAATTTCATAACATTAAATGTTAATTGGTTCTGGAAACCCAAGGCCAGAGCAGTCTCTGTTAAAAGGGTGTCATAGACTTCAATATTATTTGTCGTGATTTGCAGCTATAAGCGGTAGAAATGGGCACCCATAATTTTTTACAGCTAAATAAATGTGACTACAACAAGTTCTGTATATACTCAAGTATAAGCCTAATTTTTCAGCATAAAAATGTGCTGAAAAGTTACCCCCTCGGCTTATATGCGAGTCAGTGGCGCAAAACAGATGGTGTAGCAGGTTTTGTTAATGGCAGAGGAGCGTAAGGATTGTGCACTAGTAATCCTGCTCTTACCAGCTTGCGCCCTGCTGTGTCCATGCCCTCCATCCCCTGCAACATGGTATGCAGAGTGAGCAGCTCAAGACTACCTTTGTCCCCTGGCTTGTGGAGTGGAGCGTGCAAGCAACATGTCAGCGGTGCAATGATCGGGAATTCTTCCTGTGTGGCAATTGCTGTCTCATATCAATGACACCATCTAATGGCTTCTTGAGACACAGCTGTATGATCCTGGGGAACATCTGGATATGGGGAGGGGGGCTGACTTGTACTGGAGGAACATCTGGCTACTGTGGAGGGGGCTATATTGGGGAGGGGGCTTATATGCGTGTGAATCACTTTTTCCTGGTTTCTGTGGGAAAAGTGGGTACATCGGCTTATACATGGGTCGGCTTATATGCGAGTATATGTGGTATGTCTAAAGATCTGTTATATCAGCAGGTCACAAACTTGGTTATATTTTCAGAATAACGTATGTTTTACTTAAAATGCGGCTACAACTATAATAAATGTGGTTATATCCATTCAAAATAATGTATATATGTTTGACCTGTCTAAAAATCAGTTCTGTTAGCAGGTGCCTAAATTTGGCTATATCAGTTAATTAGGTTATATCAGTTCAAAATAACGTTTGACATGAAATGTGGTTGAGATTAGGCAACACCATTGGGGTCTTAGGGTTAGGCATCACCGGGGAGGGTTCTGTGTGAGAGTAGAGAGAACTTAGTTCATAGTAATCACTTTTCTCAGCTATATCTGGCACCCTTTTATAACCGAAATCACTTTTCTCGGCTATATCCAGCACCCTATCATTTTTCTTGACTATAACCGGAGCCCTTTTATAATCAAAAGCACTTTTCTCAGTTATATACGGTGCCATTTTATAACCAAAACTACGTTTCTTGGCTACATTTGGTGCCCTTTTTTTCTAGGTGCCATTTTTAAATCGTCAAAAAAGAATAGAGTTCCTGGTAATACTGTGCAAAAAAACTTTAATCAATTACAATGTACCATTACAAAACTCCTATTAAAACCCCCACATAAAAACCACCTATAGATCGCTGTTATATGGCCATAGAAAACCCTTGAGGAGTGCACTCCAATCAAAAATAGGGTACCGGTACAGTCCAAAATTCTTCAGGCCCATTCAATTGCAGCAATCCTATAGCCAGGTGTAGTCAGCACACATAACCAATCTTAATTTTCGGCACCACCGTGTGCATATTTAACACGCCTCTCAGCATAACACTGGTACGCTCTTATTACTGACACAGGAATGTCAAACCTCAATCCGAATATTGCAGCACATGCCACTGATTCAGACAGCCAAACAAGACTCACGTGACCCCCATCTAGCTGGTAGACTCATAGGAGTAGCAATATGGCGTCCGCCAATCCGCAGCTCAATCGATGTATCGGTAGCTCAATCAAGGTATCGATTAAATGACTGCAGCCCAAGTTACCTTTACCAGCATACCTTTAAAAGCACCACTATGAAAATAAAAAAGGAGGCGCAAATTATTAAAATATTGGTACTTATACTGATTCTACTATCTCCTGCTATACGTGATAGAATATGGGCAGTGTTTGTTTATTTATTGTATTTATAAAGCGCCAACATATTACGCAGCGCTGGACATTAGTTTAGGTTACAGACAATATTTAGGGGTGACATACAGCAAAATGACAATACATGAATACAAGAAAGACCACAGTATGAGTACAAGGTAATGCTTAGTCACTGGAGGGGAGCATGGAGATTAGGCAAGTTAGGTTCACTCAGATGCATAGTATGGATTCACAGTAATGGAGGTGCATGATCAGGTAGGACACAAAAGGAGGAGGACCCTGCCCAAAGGCTTACAATCTAGAGGGAGAGGTAAGGACACGAAAGGTAGGGGACCAGGGTTCAGCTGTGGGTTTAGAGCACTTGCGAGGGGTAGTAGGCCAGAGTGAAAAGGTGAGTTTTGAGGGCTTTCTTGAAGATGTTGAAGGAGGGGGCTGCCCTAATGTGTGGAGGTAGGGAGTTCCATAGTGTTGGAGCAGCTCTTGAGAATTCCTGGAGGCGTGCATGGAACTGGGTGATGCGGGGGGGGGGGGGGGGGGGGGGGCGGTAAGGCGAAGTTCATTGTAAGAGCGGAGTGAGCGGCTAGGTGTGTACCTATGAGTAAGATCGAAAATGTAGGTTGGACAGGTTTTGTGGACAGATTTGTAGGTCAGACACAGTATCTTGAATCTGATTCTGGACTGGATAGGAAGTGTTACCGATATTCTACTATAGTCCTATGTTTTCCTATTCTTACCTACTCTTAACACTAACCTCTCTCTTACCTATATCTAAGGGCTGGTTCACACCAAGAGCGGTTCTGAGCGTTTTTTAAAACGCTTTCTGGGGAGGAAAACGCTTGGCTAATGATAGTCAATAGGCTGGGGCACACCAGAGCGGCTCGTTTTTCCCCCAAACGCAAACTCGGGTCCTACAGCATTTTTGAGATTTCTGAGGCGTTTATGCCTTAATGTAAAGTATAGGAAAGTGGAAAACTGCTCTGAAAAACGCTAGATCAGAATGGTTTTCCAAGCGTTTTTGTTACAGAAGCGGTTCAGTTACAGATTTACTGTAGCAAGATATAAAATCTGCTACATAAAAACGCTCAAAAACTCGTAGAATCGCTCTGAAATTTTTTTTTCAAAAACCGCTAGCGTTTGTGGGTCCGCTAGCGGTTTTTGGTGTGCACCAGCCCTCACACTAACCCTTTAAGTGCGCCCCGACTAGCCTAGCTAACGTGGCTTCTACAGGGAGAACGAGGAGGCGGAGGAAGATGGCTGGGAGTGATCGGTGCGGAGGGGGCTGGAGGAAGCTCCAGGTATGTATAAAACTTTTATATCTTGTCATCTCAGGTTTGCTTTGTTTTAAAATGCTTGAGCTACCATCAAGGACAAGCTGTTTCCAATCAGGAAGCATACTAAACTGACCATCTTTTTACATTGGCATCCACTTAATCACTGTCTAGTCACAATATTTGTGAGCTAGGTTCAAATGTTTCTATTTTGATTGGTGGTTAAGCTAGATAATTTGATTCAGCTGATCGTCTTAATAACTGTAGGCATTTTGTGTTTTTTCTGCTACTGTAGTAATTTGTATTATTTTATTGTAGGAATTCCAAGGAAAACTGCAGAAGAAAAGGACTTTGCAGATTTTGATATCTTTGATGATCCAGAAAGTCCATTTTCAACATTTAATTTCCAGTATCCAAATCTGGCATTTAAACGATTGCATGACCTGATGGAGTTCAACACACTCAACAATATAGATGTATGTATGCCTTTCTTGATTGTTTGAGGCACCTATTTCAATACAATCACCAGTTAGTCACTATTTTCAGTTTTTCAAAAGGTGACAATACTAAATCTGACAATCTACAAACTAATGTACAAAAAAGGGGAGAAAGTTAGTTCTCACATGGAATAAGTTTAGGTGTGTCGAGCACCAAGGAGTCAATAGCCCCCCAAAAAGCTCACACACCACCCCACTCTGGGCCCGCAACTTAAGTACTAGACCTAAACCACCACCAAGAGAAAAAGTATAAACAGACCTCAGAATTCCCCAAAAACGTATAAATGCTTTATTGTGGACAAAATTCACCAATGACAACAATTCTCAGATAATATCATTAAAAACACAGTCCCGGTGGTCCCTCAAGCCCCCCACATACACACATTCACTTGTACTGGGCACATCCAGAATTGTGCCATGTGGAGACGATGTGGATTTATAGGCTGGGCACGTTGTCACCACATGGTTTGTGATTTCTAGGTGTACCTGGATTAGGGTGAGAGAAATTCACCATTTGATTATGGACTATGAGAGATCTTTTGTCTGTATGGTGTGATTCCACCCTTAATACATTGTTCTTGCTGCGGTCTGTGTGTATACTTTTTCTCTTGGTGGTGGTTTAAATCCAAAAATGACTGTATTTTTGGAATATAAAACTCACTTTCTCCCCAAAAAAGTGGGGAAAAAAGTCACCGAGTCTTTTAGTCTAAATTCAGGGAGTTCCTGACTTGTGAATGCCTGCCAATAAGAACCTCCAACCTGTTGCAATGTTGGGGACTCCCTGTACTGTGCCCATCCAGGGGAGGACACAGGGGCACAAACGGAGGATAAGGGGGGCACAAAAGGGCATATAGGAGGACATAAGGGGACACAAAGGGGCATAGAGGAGGACACAAGGAGGACAGAGGGGGACACAGGATGACACAGGGAGAAACAAGGTACAAGGGGGCATGAGGTACAAAGGGGGCATAATCCACAAGATGCCCCTTCACCATGGATGCACCAGGTTTAGTATATATTTTTTCCCTTTGATTTTGTCCTCTAGGTGCATCTCAGGAGCGTCTTATAGTCCAAAAAAGACGGTAAGTTAAAAGGGAACCTGAGCAGTACTTTAAATCAAAACTTTCATTTACCTGGGGCTTCCTCCAGCCCACCAGCGTCCTCCTGGCTCTTCTGCGGGTCCCGCTGGCGGCTCCGTTACCGGCAACACCCGGCCGCTCATTGTCATCATGCTGCCGGCTACGAGTCATCACGGCGGCCGGTGTGACGGTACTGCGCATGCATGGTTTTCTAACTCTGAACCGCGCAAGCGCAGTACTGTCACGCCGGCTGCCTTGATGACGCGTAGCGGCCGACGTGATGACATGGAGCAGCCGCCAAGCATTCAAATCCAGGAAGTGTCGGCGGTAACGGAGCTGCCAGCGGGACCCGCAGAAGTACCAGGGGACCTCGCGGCCTACGGAGGGCTGGAGGAAGCCCCAGGTAAGTGAAAGTTTTGATTTAAAGTACTGCTCAGGGTCCCCATTAATATGTGTATATATAATTTATAGTATATTTTTAAAGGACAACTATCATGAAAAATTTTAAAATTTATAATACATACATATAAAGTGTACATTAAATGCCCTATATATTTCATTTTTCCTATGGTGCTGTCACAGTAGATAGAAAAAGCTGACTGGTCTGCCAGATTTTGGACTATCGCATCTGTTTATGGGAGGTTCTTTTTTATGTTCTTCACAAAAGCACTTCCAGGAAATGATTTATACAAATATGTCAGCCAGCTTCCCTGCTTATTTGCACGCTGTTTTGGCAGTTTTTATAAAGAAAGAAATAACTGAGAATTCTTCATAAGGAGATAACTAGTCCAAAACCTGACAGATCTATCAGATTTTCACTACCTACTGTAAGTCATATTGACATAAGAAAAAATACATTTGTAGTGCATTTTACTCTGGAAAAATGTACAATTATATGTTTGTAGTTTAAATTTTACAATTAAATTTTTTTTTTTGTACAATTTTTCGAGATATTTGTGTTTTAAGCTCTGAATCGCACTGGCTGCCCATAGCTCTTCTAAGGCTCTAGGGAAAGAATCTGAAGGGAATTCTTGACATTCAACATGATTAAATAATAAAGCCATAGTAATCCACATTGGATACTTAGCTTTGATGCAAAGCTTCAATATGATAAATTGTGCTGAATGCACTAAAGTATGAAATAAACCTTAGCCTTTATCTACATAGGGCATACCAACTAAAATGGGACCCTTACCATGAAGTAAGTATAACGGCTGATAAGAGAAGTGATCAAAATAATTGTATCCTGCAAAACTGTAATTTTCTGTATCGGTTGCACAAACCACATTATATAACCATGTAATCCCATAAGTTACAACAAAGTAACTTTGGTTGTTAAAAGCAATTCCCTACAGCCTCCATCACCTCAGCCCTAACAGATGTTTTCAAAAAAGGGAGTGATGGAGCATCTGGCTTCATTGGCTGCTGCAGGACCGCCTCCCATAGTCCATTCTGATTTAGTTTGTACTGCAAAATGATTTACTTGCACAGTTGAAAAGATTTATGTTAATAGGTGATATTTTCCATTTTCATTTAAGCTTAGTCATCAATTTGTTGGTTAGTGTGTCCAGTCTAACCTGGTTAAATAATTGAGGCGGGGACACTGGAGTCTATCCATTTGTTAAAAATTACTTTTTTTGATGCTTGGATGATAAGATGAGCCAGCCACATCTTTCTTTGTGCTGATTTGCTGTTGAAAAGGAATTTTATGGTCATGCTAATTAAATCAAGAATAAATAGAAAAAATGTATCCAAATAGTATGCAAATGTCTACTACGTACAGAAAGTATAAATATTATTTATGATATGAAAGAAAAAGAAACTCGAAGTGTGGACCTTAATGCAAACACAATGGGTTCTATTAACAAAATTTCTCATAAATGGCTTATTTATCAGCTAATTGATAGCACATTTACAAGCAAAATAATCACTCAAAGTAAGTTTTTCCTGATTACCTTCATTGCAATATTACTTTTCTTACCTTAAAGGGATACTGTAGGGGGGTCGGGGAAAAATAAGTTGAACTTACCCAGGGCTTTTTATGGTCCCCCGCAGACATCCTGTGCCTGCGCAGCCACTCACCGATGCTCCGGCCCCACCTCCGGTTCACTTCTGGAATTTCAGAGTTTAAAGTCTGAAAACCACTGCGCCTGCGTTGCCATGTCCTTGATCCCGCTAATGTCACCAGGAGCATACTGCGCAGGCACAGACCATACTGACCATAAACTCTGAAATTCCGAAAGTGAACTGGAGGCAGGGCCGGAGCAATGGTGAGTGGATGCGCGGGCACAGAATGTCTGCGGGGGACCATTAGAAGCCACGGGTAAGTTCAACTCATTTTCCCCTGACCCCCCCCTACAGTGTCCCTTTAATTATATTATATTTTTTCTCTTTGGGAGCTTAAAAATGTAACATAAATAAGGTGAAAACTGAGGAAAACAGGTGAAAAAGCTTTGTGAATCATGCCCATTGTGTCCTTAGATATGGACAGATGGTGGCCGTTTTCTCCAAGTCCTTCATATGAAACTCTGGGATCAATCATGTTAGAATAAAACCAGGTGGACAGCTAATTCAGTGCACATCTAGAAAGACTGCAAATAAACATCCTTTAGTACATTATAAATATATCTAAATACATATAAAATAACATGTATGTAGAGCTGTCCATGGGAGGGTCACCAAAAACAAAACCCCCCACTAATTCAACCAAACACTTATGACTGCATTATAAATGGCTCAAAACACTGCAGTGGCTGGATGGTGTAAGCAGTGGCTGGATGGTGTAATGGTTAAGGGATCTGCCTCTGACGCAGGAGACCAGGGTTCGAATCTCAGCTCTGCCTGTTCAGTAAGCCAGGAGAAGAGCGTGATATGTTATTTGTCTTGTCAAATAACCAACCTCACTCTAGGATCATTGCCATATGTAAAATTACACAAACTCCATGATCTAAAAGGCCTTTGTAAGAGTCGTGCCCCCTCCCCCCACCCCCTCCAGCTATGGCACCCTTCCCATGGACTAACTTGGATTTGAATTGCTGGGTCTCTGTATAATCACACGATCATGCATCTTATACTCTGTTTGCTACCTCTCTGTCTGTCTGTCACTCCTTGTTTACATTGTTTGCTACACACTCTGCATTTTTTTTGAGGGTAGGCTTTTCTTGGAGTAGGGGGGAGGGAAGCAGGAAAATGTTTGTCCCGTAGTCTGACGATATCCTCGCAGTCAGTTTGAGTAATGTTGTCACTCGGGCTGCCGGAATCAAATATCAGGGATGATAAAACATGCTCCTCCTACTTCAGGAAGGAGTCCGTGTTGCCTGATTTTTGGTATATGACAAAAGAATTATGCAATGCCATCTGAATCAGGTAAATCCCCATTTTTTTGTAGCAGCTTTTGGTTTTCCTGCTTACCAGATAATAAGACATCATCTGGTCTGAAAAATCCACTGCCCCCATATGCTTGCTATAATCCAGTATCGCCTATGGTTTCTCTGTCTATTGTCTTTGTCTTCAAAGACATCAAAGCCTCAGTATGCATGGTGGTCAGCATCAGGACATCTCTCTTGTCTTTATATTTCATAACAAGGAGTTCACTGCTTCTCAGGCTGCAGATCTCCCCCTTTTTTTTTTTTTTTTTTTTTTTTATGCACAACCTCTTCTGGTAGGCCCTTCCTGTTTGCCCGCAAGGTCACAGTTTGAGCATCAAACAAAAATTTAAAAAGGGGCACGCTGGTGTAAAAATTATCTAAATATAGGTGGTACCCTTTATTTAGTAATGGACTAATAGGGTGAACGACAATCTTTCCATTGGTGCCCATATAAGCAGGGCACCCCTCAGGCTGTAGTAGTCGGTCCTTCCCCTGTAATATATACGGAATGAGTAGGTGTACCCTGTACTGCTTTCGCAAAGCTTGTACAGTTTCACTCCGTACAGAGCTCGTTTGGTGGGGATGTATTGTATTATGCCCAGCCTCCCTTGATAGGGCATTAGGGATTCATCGACTGCGATCTCCCGCTCAGGCACATAAATTTCACTGAATTTTGCATTCAGATGGTCCAGAAGTGGCCTTAATTTAAAATTTAATTTATTTAATTTAAAAAGGCGGTCTCGAGAAGGATCTTCACAACTGAGGTCTTCCGCATTGTTGTTAAAGTGAAGAAACCGCATCAGCATTTTGTACCTCAGCTTTGTCATCTTCCCTGAATATTGAGGTGACTGATGGAGTGCATTTCTGCTCCAATACATGCTGAGCTGTGGTCGCCACATTAAGCCCATATTTAAAATAAGGCCCAGAAAAATTCTGAGCTCAGCCAAATTTGTCGGTGTCCATTTTGTGACATAAACTGACATTGGATTGGCAGCCAAATATTGTGCAGCATAATTGTTAGTCTGTTCCACGATATAGTGTAGAAATTCATCAGGAAAAACATCTGAAAAAAATGTAATAGGGGTCATATTCCCTGTATCCACTGTAATGCCACTGGCTGCAGTAAAGGAGGGATTTGTGGCTCTTTCATGTTCGGAGGTAACCATTTTGGGTGAGCAATTTCAAAGGGTATTGCCTCTCTTTCACGTACCCTCGGCTGTATGCGTCCTCCTCTGCGTTCTGATGGCCCCTCAGTTTCAGAGTTGCTGTCGCTGCTGATGGCATTAGATTGCACCCTACTTCCAAATCTAGCCCGCTTTGATGATGGCCCTGCACGCTCGGGATCCAGAATCAATTGGTATCCAATCACTGCCAGAATCAGAATCCTCCTCGCCACTGCTACCAGAAAGCTGCAGCATGGCGCACGCCTCCTCTGCCGTGAAAAGCCTCTTTGCCATGTCTAGGATCGGCAAATTACTTTAAATGATCTAAGATCAACAAACAGAAAAGATCGATAGAAAGGTTTATTTTTTTTGGGGGGGGGGGAGAGATGACACAAAAGGTTAGGTAGGGGATCTCTGAATCACTAAATGATTCACTGATAAAATCACTAGCAGGGGGGTAGGTGAGAGGTGTGGAGATTAGCTAGGGCCCCAAAAGGTCTAACTAAACCCAGCTAGGGCTATACCGAGGTATTGGTGACAGAAGAGGTTACAGGCTAGGTAGGGGTTAACAGTTTAACAATAAAAGAAAAAAAACACTGTTATATCCGTATATTTTACACTGTGGCACTGTCAGCAGCTCCGTCAACCTCAGATCTCACACTGACAGAGATCTGAGGTAACAAGAAGCACTTCAAGTGCTACAATGTAAATATTTACGTTTACTCATAGAATAAATGCTGCTATTGGCTACGTAGCGTGGATCGGGGGGGGGGGGGGGGGTTGGCCCTAGGACTGCGCAGCCGCACTCGCGGCCAGGCGGACTGCGTAGCCGCGGCCAGAGGAAGTGGCCATTTTTGGAGAGGCAGGAGAGCCTGACCCGGGCCGTGGGGTCGGGAGCCGGCCCGGGGGGACCCGGCGGATCAGCACGGAGGGCGCGGACGGCGTCCTCCGTGCCTTAAACGACGATGCAGGTGATTAACTTTTTTTGCTCCGTTGGCCTCGTAAGTCCTTTAAGGCGTATTTTGCACTGCAGATTGATTTTAACTGAGATTCATGCCACCCCTTGTCTATTACAACTTTGTATATTTCTGTAACCCTCAATAATCTTAGAACCCACATCATCATCCGTGTTTTTCAACATTGTTTTAGGGTGTTAAGAGACTTGTAAGTTAAATTTATACTTTACATGTTTAATTGTATGGCATAGAAAGACAGTTTGGGTACATGCGGCAGGACACATACATGCATATAAAAGAAAGCTAGGTGTTCAAATATTACTATCTTTTTTTATTTATACTAGATGTATTTATAGTATGGGACAGCTCATTTTATGCTTTTTTTTTGTTGCTGGTTGAAAGAAAAACATGTATAATTAATGTCTTTGTAAAGACTTAGAAATTACAGTAGATGATTCGCATGGAACTTAAAATACCATAAAGTACCTGTATATGAAATCCTGTAGATTCAGATGATGTAGAATTGCTGCAGGAATGCTTTGTTGGAACCACAACCTTGTTATCCTTGGATATAATGTAATAGAGGTTACATGCCATATAGTGATGCGTGCCTTTAGTCTAGATCCCAGCAGTGACGGACCTTGTCTGGAAATATGCTTTAATGTTGACTCAGAAGTTATTTTTAAACACTTGAAAGACTGAGCAGTGATTCTCATTCTGGAAATGAAATGCACGTTTTTGGAAACAGGCCCTTCTGTGATTCCCTGGTGAGGTTACCTTACTCATAGTACTCACAAATGAGAATTCTGTCTTTGCTCCTGGAATCCGCTTTCATTTTTATAATGAAAAGAGAAATGTGGAAACTTTCCAGTAAATTCTTGAAATGTAAATAGATACTTGTGATACATTCGAAGAGTTTGAAATACTTTTGATTACGATAACACAAATCTGTTTGTGAAAGGGAAACTTTTAATTAAGGAAAAAAAATTCCAGGTTAGCTGTATGTACATTATTTTATTACACATTCTTACCAGTTTCTGTAATGTAAACAGAGATGAGACATGAGACGTTGCTTCCTGTAGATGTGCAACCTCTTGGTTAAATACAGAAGATTGTCTTAGTGCACAAGTAATAATGGTGTTGGAATGTTGACGTTTCAGTGTGTAAGGTTCAGGGAAAGCCAGAAAGTCTGTTACATGAAATGTCCAACTGGACAAATATATTTGTCCAGCAGGAGCAGTTTAGCGGCAATCTGAACGGATATATTCGTCCAGCAGTGTTGTGGCAGTTGCGCGCTCGGTCCTGTCGGCTATTACAGGGGATCGATTGTGGAAGGGGAATGAGTGTTCCCCCGAGGCAACCAATCCCCTGTAAAGGAATCAACTTGCCTTGAATACCACAGCAAGCATCAAAATGGTTAAAAAAAACAAAAAACCATGATCAAGTACTTCCTGGTAACTAGCAAGAGTGCTTAGCACCACCTAGTGGCCAAAAAGTCAAATTAAAGTAAAAAAAAATACATTATACATTTAATAAAGCTTTATTAACCCCCCACCTTCCCCTGTAGCTACCAAAAAAAATACATAAATAGTTATTTTAGGGACTGAACATTTTTAATATGTATTTTACTTTTATCGTTTGCCTATATGTGTTTGCAAAAAATGCACCTTAATTTCCAAATAAAATATTGGTGTCATACATTGTACTAGGGAAATATTTTAAATGTTGAAATAGTTGGAACAAATTGGCAAATAAAATGTGTGGGTTTTATGCACAGTAGAATGTTTCATTTTATTCCCATTAAAATGAATTTAGAATAATATAATTCTTAGCAAAATGTACCAGCCAAAGAAAGCTTTAGGCTTTCTTATTGGGGGTGAAAAAAATAAGCTATGGTGTGATAAGTAGTGATAATAATTATTGGTGAATGAATGGGAGGAGCGCTGACATGGGAAAATTGCTTCTGTCTTAGAGGTGAAAACACCTGCAGGCTGAAGTGGTTAAACACTTCTGAAAGATTACTAATTACTTCACGAGTCCTTTATAGCAAGGAGTTGTCACTCATTGCAGAGCTTAAAGTGGCTTTGAACCCACATTTATTATGGTAACAAAATAATTCTTTAGTCAAAACGGTGTTGGCATATGTTACATAGTTTTGTTGAGAAAAAAATATTTATCCATCAAGTTCAAACCAGAAAATATGGTACAATATTAGCCTCTACCCTTACACATCCCAGTTGATCCAGAAAAAGGCAAAAAGAGTACATGTAGCGGCACCACTGTGAGAGTTGGGCGCCGGATAGTGCCAATATTAAAAAATATTGGTAATTTATATTATCAATATGTTATTATAGACATACCCAACCCCCATCCTCACAATAACCCTCCACTCCTAATACCTAACATCAACCTCCCCCTTAGACCACTATTTGTAACCGATCATCTGCAAATAGAAGCTACAGTTATTACCTACTTTGGCTACTATGTACATCTGGGTGCCCTATTACTGATGCTTTGGAGTCTAAAGCTGTGTACTCACCTCCCGACAGGTCATCAGCGACGCTTTTCCTGCCAGCGGGTGTGCACGATGTCATGCGGCGCAATACGCTGGGAGTGAACGAGACTGCAAGCGATCGCGGGAGTCGTCGGGGATCTTATCAATCTGATCCGCCGTGATGGTCGTTATTATGATGCAACGCTAAGTAACGTTCGCATGGTCGTGCGCCTGTACCCACGTCGCTAAAAATAAAGTTAACCAACTATAAGAACCTAGTGGGATGATGAACACTGCAAAGAAATGGACAAGCACCATCAACAATAATAGTACAGAGGCTTGTAAGTATTAAATAATGCAACCAATAACGTGCAGAAAGGCCATGAAGTATGAGGTAATCAAAACAGCACAACAGGATTTGTCCCCAAATGAACCGCACCACAAGGGTATTACAAATATAAACAAGCCTTTATTACATCCATATCAAAAATTTTAAAAACATAAAAACAAATGCACAGAAAAGGTAAAGCCCTATGATGCACAAATGGTAAACAGTCTCAGTATGGACAGTACAAGTCAATATAAATATGCATATATGCAGAGTCTTCCCAAACACTGGAAAGTAGGAAATGTGAACAACAAATGTCAGTCACTAATATGTAGATCGAACAAGTGCATAAACAAGTGCATATGCACCCTGCATAGACATGCATGGGTGTATAAGAAAGTGAATGGGCTGTATGCTGAAGTGCCAAGGTGAATGAGCAAAGCAGTTAGTGCACAAGGTAAACCCAGCAGTGGGTGTGAGAGCAGCGTGGATGACCACGACAAGGAGACACAGCGACAGAAAAGCAGAGAAGTAACCAACAACAAGTATTAGAACACCGAGAAGGAAGTGTCCGTGAAGAGCGAGTTTACCAGCGTCAGACTGAGCGGGAGGGCATGGGTGTGCAGACCGTCGCGATTCGCTGCACACTGCGGCTTCTTCCGGGCATGAAGGAAGAAGCCGCAGTGCGCGGCGAATCGCGACGGCCTACACACCCATGCCCTCCTGTTCAGTCTGACACTGCTAAGCTTGCTCTTCACGGACGCTTCCTTCTCGGTGTTTTAATACTTGTGGTTAGTTACTTCTCTGCTTTTCTGTTTTCTAAATTATAATTACTATTTTCTAAATTATAATAAATAGCAGCCTTTTTGTCAGCTGCATGATGACAAATATAAAATATTTCACATTTATTAGAGGAACCCCTCCCTTCCTTTCATTTTGCCGGGACAGAATCTGGCAGACTGGTGGAGTAGGAGGTGTCCAGCAAAGGAGGAATTGCTAATGGCTGCCACCTGTATAACCCTAGTTATGAAAAGAGAAGGGTGAAAAGCATGCACTGAAATGCTCATAGGGGCTTGAAGGAGTGTTCATTATATTTGTATGTGTCAGAGTGATGCAACTAAATATTTTGAATTAAAAAAAAATGTTTGGTTTGGGTCCGCTTTAAGGAGAACTGTGGAAGTCAAGGCAAGATCTGAGAGAACAGTCTGTATTCTGGCTAGAGAGGCAAAAGGTAACCACCATATACCATAAATATTTGAGTATAAGCTGACCCAAATATAAGCTTGAGGTACAGTCAGGTCCATAAATATTGGGACATCGACACAATTCTAACATTATTTGCTCCATACACAATGGATTTAAAATGAAACAAACACAGTGTGATTTAACTGCAGACTGTCAGCTGTAATTTGAGGGTATTTACATGCAAATTAGGTTAACGGTGTAGGAATTACAACAGTTTGCATGTGTGCCTCCCACTTGTTAAGGGAGCAGTAATGGGACATAATAATAATCATAAATCAAACTTTCACTTTTTAATACTATATCTGCATTTAAGGGGGCTTAGATGCTTTCCTTTTGTTGAAAGACATCCATGGCTATAAATACTAGGTAATTCCCGGTAGTGTTGATCCAGGGATTTTATCCGATTGCCATCTGGAGTCAGGAAGGATTTTTTTCCTTTTTGGGGCTAATTAGACCATGCCTTGTAAGGGTTTTTTGCCTTCCTCTGCATCAACAGGGACATGTGCGGGTGCAGGCTGGTGTTGTATTTTTCTGGTTGAACTTGATGGACGCCTGTCTTTTTTTCAACCCAAAACTATGTAACTATATCTGTTGTTGCACCTACTGTGTCTCATGTCTGTGACCCCTCCAGTGGAATACATAATGAAACCCCACTAGACTGTCATGGAGATGATTTGCTGTGAGGCAGGCTGAAGATCCTGCTGACAGGCTAGAGCAGGGGTCTCAAACTCAATTTACCTGGGGGCCGCAGGAGGCAAAGTCAGGATGAGGCTGGACCGCATAAGGGATTTCCCCCAAAAAAGTCCTCAAATGTCATTATTAACCGTTTTTAATTATTTCTTCTGAACATGAAGTGTCCTACCTTATAGTTCGCTTCAGTGCTCCCATTACAAGTAATCCGCCGTGTCCCCGCCGCAAAACGAGGGCTGCAGAGCCCCCAAATCGCCCGGGGGGCAATCTGCCGGCATTTCTTGGAAGGGGGCAATCTGCCGGCATTTCTTGGAAGGGGCAGAGCTTTCAGCTCTGCCCCTCCTGACGTCAATAGCGGGTCGGATTGCCGCCTCTGCCCGCCCCTTTCACTCTTCCTTCACAGAGAGGGGCAGGGAGAGGCGGCGATTGACGTCAGGAGTGGCAGAGCTACAGCTGGAAGCTCTGCCCCTCAGCGCAGTCGTAGATGTTTGCCCGGGGGATTTGGGGGCTCTGCAGCCCTCGTTTAGCGGCGGGATGCGGCGGATTACTTGGGAGCACTGAAGCGAACTATAAGGTAAAATAATTTGCTTCCGTGTCTCTTTTGCTTTTGCCGGCGCGGGCCACAAAATATTGTGCCGAGGGCCGCAAATGGCCTGCGGGCTACGAGTTTGAGACCCCTGGGCTAGAGTCACTGCTGCTAGCACACTCCACTCTGCACTCTGCATATGGCAGGAGGGCACTCGGGGAGGAGGGGATCATTATTGTATGACGCCAGATCAAAGCCACACCAGCTTTGATACAAGATCAAGGTCCCCTCCTCTCTGGGCATGTCCGGAGTTACCACCAGACTATCAGATTAGTAGAATCTCCCCATGCTGCAGCATTTGGGTGTCACATTTTTTTTCTGGAATATCAATCCTTATGGTCTTTTTGTATATTACTTGACTGAGGTGGTTGGTGAATCCCATATGTGGAGGGATCTGTGTATGCTCATATATGATCGAAAACAAACAAAATACAAATTGAGGGTTTCACGGCCTAGTAATCTTACGCATAAAACATAACTTTTAATAGTAATGCTAATAAATAGTCATACAAGTGATACAGCATAAAAAAGTCCTAAATACACATTGGTCATAATGTCAATAGCCTGACGCAGGTTTCACAACCGATGACCAGGTTGCTTTTTCAGAGGCAGAGGCTTTTTTTTTCCTGAGTTCACGCTTCGTGACTACAGGACAGTTTATAAAAGCATAAGACAAAAGCACATAAATACAGCCACATCCAGACATGTATCGCACATGTTTATTGTCCTGTCAGCCTAACACATGGCCAATTTATAATTGCAACCAATTGTCAATCTTTGCAAAACAGCATAACGTAGAAGACTGAGGTCCAGGGATTGCACTTGTCTGTTGGAATGTAATTGTTTTAGATGCAGCCAGGGAGAGCACAGCAGTAAATTTGCCAAGCACTAATGATTCAAAAAGCCAATCCTTTTTGAATCATTAGTGCTTGGCAGATGTACTGCTGTGCTCTCCCTGGCTGCATCTAAAAGGATTGTATTCCACCAGACAAGTGCAATCCCTGGACCTCGGTCTTCTACATTATGCTGTTTTGCAAAGATTGACTATTGGATGCAATTATAATTGGCCATGTGTTTGGCTGAAAGGACGATAAAATGTGCGATACATATCTGGATGTGGCTGTATATATGTGCTTTTGTCTTAGAAGCAACCTGGTCATTGGTCGCGAAACGTGCGTTAGGCTATTGACATTATGACCAACTTGTATTGAGGACTTTTTTTTATGCTATATCGCTTGTATGACTTTTTATTGGCATTACTATTAAAAGTTGTTTTATGCATAAGATTACTAGGCCGTGAAACCTTCAATTTGTATTTTGTTTGTTTTTGATCCTTTATTCAGAGGGGTGGCCTCATTTTTTCCCCCAGATATGAGTATCAATTTTTAACATATGCTCATATATACTATACCTATACAACATGTCTCTGAAGAAGTGACCTTTTGTGGTCACAAATCATGCATCAGGCTGCGTTCAATGGCATTGCTATGATGTACTCTATTGTTGTTGTTTTTTTACTGCCTATCCATGTGGAATTTTTATGTGCTAAATATTATTTTAGTCAGAACAGTATGCATTGTAAAGTGTCTATTTATTCTCAGCATGGGCGATCTCGGCACAGGATATTTTGGCTCGGGGTGAAGCTGAAAAATGGCTCACGCTACTCCTGCACAAACTCCAGGCCTGCACTGATTACTATTCCCCTTCCTAGTTGTAGCAACTCGGCGGGGACATGTAATTCAGGAATCGCCGATTGCCAGCGGCTGAATTATTTTTTATATTTTTTTACTAATTTGTGCACTGACCAAATCAGACACACAGCGATGGCACTGACACGATTGGTGCAGCACTGCACTAAAATCAACTGGTTCCATTGTAAACCTTCTCTTTTTGATGTTCTTTCAATACTAATGTTTTTGTATAAAGGGGGCGTGAGAATGATGTAATTTACTCTTGCTGTATAATGAGTGTAGGTAAGACAGCTCTTCCTCCTGCCGTCTATAGAGTTCCCTAAATGAAGAAAATATGGTTGAAGACTTAGATATGTCAAGTCAAAATAAAGCTGAGAACCATTTCTAGTGTAGGAATTCTAAAAGCCTAACAATATAAATACTGGACGCTCACAAGCACAGGTCACCTGAAAAACAACACCACACTAAGCATATGGCCATACAAGCCCATCTCCACTCAGGGCCTCTGGTCCTACCCTGTGAAGTTGCACCCGACAGATAGGGGAACCAACTTTATACCATAGGTGGCAAACAAAGGATTAGTAGTACTGTAGACGACTCAAATTGTAAAAATACTCAAATCAGATTTAGAAATAATTGATTACATAACAAGTGACTAATTATCAGGTATCGAGCATTAACGTTCTGAAACTACTGTGATTTTGTTGTTGTTGTTGCATTACTAAATCTGGCTATTGTAGCTACGTGTAGGTAAATAGAATGATGTTTTTTATTTTTTTTTCTGGGTTATTGTAATACTCTTTGTAAACCTGTTTGCATTTGACATTTGATTGTACATGGAAGCTATTCTCTGTATGAGTATCACTGCATTATACCATGATTACTTTAGTATAAACTATCAACATTTTGCAGAGGTGTTGTGCATTGCTAAGTACCTACCACCCCCAGTTGGGAATGTACATTATTCATATTACTGGATACACTTATAAAGTGAAAATTCAATCATGGGTGTACATGGGCAGAAAGTTTTGCTGTTGACTTAAAGGGACACTTAAGTCAAACAAAAAAAATGAGTTTTACTCACCTATGGCTTCCAATAGCCCCCTTCAGCTGTCCGGTGCCCTCGCTGTCTCCCTCCGATCCTCCTGGCCCCGCCAGTAGCCACTTCCTGTTTCGGTGACAGGAGCTGACAGGTTGGGGACGCGAGTGATTCTTCGCGTTCCCAGACATATTAGCTCCCTCTATGCTGCTATATGATATATGCTATAGCAGCATAGATGGCGCTATTGTGACCAGGAACACGAAGAATCACTCACGTCCCCAGCCTGTCAGCTCCTGTCACCGAAACAGGAAGTGACTGCCGGTGGGGCCAGGAGGATCGGAGGGAGATGGCGAGGGCACCGGACAGCTGCAGCGGGCTATTGGAAGCCCCAGGTGAGTAAAACTCATTTTTTTTGTTTGACTTAAGTGTCCCTTTAACAACAGACTAGGGACTTTCAACAGTCATTGGCCACTTTGTGTGAGATGAACACTGGCCATGAAGAACAACATGCTGCTGCTTAGCTCTGCAATGCCTTTCCATTTAAATTAACAGGAGAAATGTGTTGCAATTAGAATGCAAATTAAAATGTGAGGGGAAAGATGCATGCCTGGGTCTTCCTCCAGGCTGATTGCTCTCTCTCAGTCCTCCTGTGCCATCTGAATCCTCAGCAATTTGCCCCAGAAAGTCCTCCAGTTGGAAAGGGGCACGTGCCTGGGCGGGCTGCGCATGTGCAGTACTCCCCTAGACAAAAGGACTTTCTGGGGTGAATTGCAGAGGATCCAAACAGTGCAGCAGGACGGGGAGGGAGCTAGAGGATGCCCCAGGTATGTATCATTTTTTCTCTCCAGACCATCTCAGGTTCCCTTTAAGCCATTTGTTATTTCAAGATGTGTTAGTCATTTAGATTTCTTTCTTTTCCAGGTAATAAAGGATGCAATTCATGAAAGCATTGAGTACAGGAGGCAGCATCCGTCCCGCTGTTCAGTGTCGCTCAGTAACGTCGAAGCCAGGAGATTCTTTAATAAAAGCAAACCACAAAACTAAAACAACTCTTAGAGGAAATTGACTGAAATGCTGAAGAATATATTTTCGTTTGTAATACATTTGTATATCCAAGTAAATGGTTATTATATAACAAACGCCTACCTATTTGTATTCCTTATTTTTATACTGAAATTTTATTGTTAAGTCTATATGACTGATGAGTATTGAAGATGAAATGGGATGGATTCTGATTTTCTATACAATACTGTATTCTTACATATTCTTTCATGCTGGTCTGGAATATGTGTAGAAAACGTGCAGAATTTTGCAGGGGTTACAGTTTTTTTTGTTTCCTTTCATCTACATAATACAATGATATTTTCTACCTTTGTCTTTGTCTTTAAGTCGTAATTAACAACCTGCATTTTCTTCTGGGTGTTTTTAAATTGCATATATTTAGTCTTTTTTGGGTTTGTGGGGGTTTAGTAGGAAAACAGCGTAACATGAAGATTTCCAGTTTCCCTTTACAGTATAGAGTAAGACCGTATGGGCCCGATCCAATTTACTTTTCACCTACTGTATATTTTCTCCTCAGTAATATTTTCATGTTTTAAATAAAATGGATTTTATGCCACCAGCAAGTAAGAAAATACTCAAAATAATTTTTGACAGTATGTTTCACCTGCTTTTTGGTACTTTTTCAATTGCAGAGTGCTACAAAGTTATTTTAAATGGAAGACGAAAAATGATCACTTAGGACAAAACTTAGTAGATAAAGTGAATTGAATAAGGGTCTGTATGTAATACAGACTTCAGATCAATGTCAAGCAACTGATTGTGATCCACTCTCTATATGTCTCTGTGCTTTGGCCAACTTTGCCTGGCAATTCCATTGGTCTGTATATTCCATGCCAATAGCGAATTTCCCACACATGCTGGACATGTCCTCTATATGGGCTTGGCCCATCTGCTCCATTAGTACAAACATACACACACACACATACATACAAGCATACATGTCTATAGAGATTTTCCTAGTTTATGTTGTATTGTATCAGACTGTTATGGACCTGTACCACTGCAATTTAGAAACCTAACATGGCAATCCTCCGTGCTCACATTTCTCACAAATGACACACTATTCTTCTTGTGTCCATTTCTCAAGGCATATGTACATACCACAAACTGTGTAGTGAACAAAATCCTGTTTCCTGTTATTACCGTTACAAGTATAATATGTAAAAAGGAATTCTACTGGAATTTCACATTTAAAATTACCCTATAACCATGATAAATTTAATGTTATACTTGTAGTATAATGATAGCGGACTTCAGTGCCTGGCCTAGCTAGTGTTGAGGAATGGTTATTTTGATACACAACTTCCCGTGGGGCCACATGTGTATGTAAATGTTTTGCACCATCCAGACCCCTGGCAGGACTCTAACAGGGCTCCGCAAGAAGCTAAGGGGTGCTTTGTTGTTTATTTTACATGTATAGCATTGCCACCAGGCATCAGGATAATAAAAGGCTGGTATTGGTTACATGGCTGTGACTGTGGCTGCTGATTACAATTTTAGTTACAGCTTTTATGATCAGCGGTTACTGTGTTGGGAGAAGATAAGGGGAGAGTAAAGGTATCTTTTAAATCTGATATTTAGAAATTTGGCAAATTCTGGAGATTAAAACTAATTTTAGACTTGGGTTTAAATCATTTACTTTAAGTAGATCATGCAACCGAAGCAGCTTGACTATTGTTACTAGATATATAGGGTCTGATAGTGTGAAACACTAGTCAGAGAGCAAGCTGCAAGTCTATTTTTGTTCTCCTTTAAAAAGGTGCTGCTTCCTGTATGAACAGTAATGAGAAGAAAGACAAAAGGTAGAGAGAGCGCACACTGTGATATGAGTCAAGTTGTGGGCTAGCCCAATAGGAGAGGTCTTACCTGATTGTGGAGGCTGGGGAAACCCTTATGGGTTTTCCAGCTGTTAGCCATTGTGTCTGTATTTTGCCGGGGACTTGGTTTGCGATGGATTCCAAAAGGTCCTTGCAAGTGCAGGCGGATGTTTTAGAGAATGCGGTCAGTTGGTACGAGCTAGGATCCCCGGCTATGCGTGGAGAAAGAGTGAGCTTACAGAACAAATTGGGGTTAGCTGTGTTTAAAATATGTATTGCGGTGCATTTCCCAGGGTAGAAAGCCCTGCTTTATCAAATGTAGAGCTATGCTTGATAAAACATAGTGAGCTCCTCTGAGGAACAGTTAAAGAGAAGACTACAGTATATACAGTGGAGGAAATAATTATTTGACCCCTCACTGATTTTGTAAGTTTGTCCAATGACAAAGAAATGAAAAGTCTCAGAACAGTATCATTTCAATGGTAGGTTTATTTTAACAGTGGCAGATAGCACATCAAAAGGAAAATCGAAAAAATAACCTTAAATAAAAGATAGCAACTGATTTGCATTTCATTGAGTGAAATAAGTTTTTGAACCCCTACCAACCATTAAGAGTTCTGGCTCCCACAGAGTGGTTAGACACTTCTACTCAATTAGTCACCCTCATTAAGGACACCTGTCTTAAAGGGATACTGTAGGGGGGTCAGGGGAAAATGAGTTGAACTTACCCGGGGCTTCTAACGGTCCCCCGCAGACATCCTGTGTTGGCGCAGCCACTCACCGATGCTCCGGCCCCGCCTCCGGTTCACTTCTGGAATTTCAGACTTTAAAGTCTGAAAACCACTGCGCCTGCGTTGCCGTGTCCTCGATCCCGCTGATGTCATCAAGAGCGCACAGCGCAGGCCCAGTATGGTCTGTGTCTGCGCAGTACACTCCTGGTGACATCAGCGGGAGCGAGGACACGGGCGTGCAGGCGCAGTGGTTTTCTGACTTTAAAGTCAGAAATTCCAGAAGTGAACTGGAGGCGGGGCCGGAGCATCGGTGAGTGGCTGCGCCAACACAGGATGTCTGCGGGGGACCATTAGAAGCCCCGGGTAAGTTCAGCTCATTTTCCCCCGACCCCCCTACAGTATCCCTTTAACTAGTCACCTGTATGAAAGACACCTGTCCACAGAATCAATCAATCAAGCAGACTCCAAACTCTCCAACATGGGAAAGACCAAAGAGCTGTCCAAGGATGTCAGAGACAAAATTGTAGACCTGCGCAAGGCTGGAATGGGCTACAAAACCATTAGCAAGAAGCTGGGAGAGAAGGTGACAACTCTTGGTGCGATTGTTCAAAAATGGAAGGAGCACAAAATGACCATCAATCGACCTCGCTCTGGGGCTCCACGCAAGATCTCACCTCGTGGGGTGTCAATGGTTCTGAGAAAGGTGAAAAAGCATCCTAGAACTACACGGGAGGAGTTAGTGAATGACCTCAAATTAGCAGGGACCACAGTCACCAAGAAAACCATTGGAAACACATTACACCGCAATGGATTAAAATCCTGCAGGGCTCGCAAGGTCCCCCTGCTCAAGAAGGCACATGTGCAGGCCCGTCTGAAGTTTGCCAATGAACACCTGAATGATTCTGTGAGTGACTGGGAGAAGGTGCTGTGGTCTGATGAGACCAAAATAGAGCTCTTTGGCATTAACTCAACTCGCTGTGTTTGGAGGAAGAAAAATGCTGCCTATGACCCCCAAAACACCGTCCCCACCGTCAAGCATGGGGGTGGAAACATTTTGCTTTGGGGGTGTTTTTCTGCTAAGGGCACAGGACAACTTAATCGCATTAACGGGAAAATGGACGGAGCCATGTATCGTAAAATCCTGAACGACAACCTCCTTCCCTCTGCCAGGAAACTGAAAATGGGTCGTGGATGGGTGTTCCAGCATGACAATGACCCAAAACATACAGCAAAGGCAACAAAGGAGTGGCTCAAGAAGAAGCACATTAAGGTCATGGAGTGGCCTAGTCAGTCTCCGGACCTTAATCCAATAGAAAACCTATGGAGGGAGCTCAAGCTCAGAGTTGCACAGAGACAGCCTCGAAACCTTAGGGATTTAGAGATGATTTTCAAAGAGGAGTGGACCAACATTCCTCCTAAAATGTGTGCAAACTTGGTCATCAATTACAAGAAACGTTTGACCTCTGTGCTTGCAAACAAGGGTTTTTCCACTAAGTATTAAGTCTTTTATTGTTAGAGGGTTCAAAAACTTATTTTACTCAATGAAATGCAAATCAGTTGCTATCTTTTATTTAAGGTTATTTTTTCGATTTTCCTTTTGATGTGCTATCTGCCACTGTTAAAATAAACCTACCATTGAAATGATACTGTTCTAAAACTTTTCATTTCTTTGTCATTGGACAAACTTACAAAATCAGTGAGGGGTCAAATAATTATTTCCTCCACTGTATACTCTGTAACTGCTGTGGAAGATGTCTGCACTACATAAAGAGATGGCCCAAACTGTTAGCCGGTGGACAGTTGGTGGAAAACTTAAGCTGTTCACTGTTTGCATTTAACGCAGTTTTTTTTGTTAAAAATTTGCGTTTGCATTTGTTACATTAAAGTCACTGGCCGCAGTTCATAGCAAAGCCCCGTAAATGCTTTACAGATTATGTTAAAGTACCTTTGTCATGAAAATCTTACAATTTAAAATACGGTACATGTTAACATATACAAATAAGAAGTACGTTCCTTCCGGAGTTACCATAAATGAGCTATAAATTACTTTTCTCCTATGTTGCTGTCACTTACCTAGCATAGCTAGAGCTGCGGCATGTGTGTGGCGGCGATCTCAAGCTCATTAGAGGATATTGGCGTGGGACATTTCCGAGGATATTGGCATATGAACTTTTGAAAGTACAGATAAGTATTTGTTTAATTTTGTATAATATAGGAATTTTCTTGTGTTTTTATTTAATTTAACCCTTTGTGGAAATGCGTAAGGGTACTACATACCCCTATAATCATTTCTCCTGGAGGGGCTAGTATTTGGGGATCCCCTTTTTACAGGGGACTCCCAGATGCCACCATGAAACCCTTTCCAAGGTGTTGTTGGCCCCCACCTCCTCCTGGGGCACCGGATGGTCCATGGATGGTACCTTTTTTATTGAAAACCTCAATAAGCCATTTTATTTACTGGCTGACATAAGAAAAAAAACGGTAAATTACATTTCAGAAAAAAAGCATTCTGTTACATATTTATTTTTTTACACATTGTTGTTACAATTATAAGGAACATTATAGTTTAAAAGTAACAAATGCTTTGCTTCACTGTTAAATTTGTAGTCACATGGCCCTCTCCACTACTACTCCTCCATGGCACCGAGACCTCTAGGCAAGGTACAGCAGTACAGGAGATACCATACTGCTCTGTGGTGGCTCATCTCATAAGCTTTAAAAAAGTACAGTGGTTTGCAAAAGTATTTGGCCCCTTTGAAGTTTTCCACATTTTGTCATATTACTGCCACAAACTTGAATCAATTTTATTGGAATTCCATGTAAAAGACCAATACAAGGTGGTGTACACGTGAAAAGTGGAGCAAAATCATACAATCCAAACCTTTAAATAAAAAAAAAACCTGTGTGCGTACTTATTCAACCCCCTGAGTCAATATTTTTTAGAACCACCTTTGGCTGCAATTACAGCTGCCAGTCTTTAAGGGTATGTCTCTACCAGCTTTGCACATCTAGAGACTGAAATCCTTGCCCATTCTTCTTTGCAAAACAGCTCCAGCTCAGTCAGATTAGCTGGACAGCGTTTGTGATCAGCAGTTTGTTAGATCTTGCCAAAGATTCTCGATTGGATTTAGATCTGGACTTTGACTGGGCAATTTCTAACACATGGATATGTTTTGATTTAAACCATTCCATTGTTGCCCTTGCTTTATGTTTAGGGTCATTGTCCTGCTGGAAGGTGAACCTCCGCCCCAGTCTCAAGTCTTTTGCAGTCTCCAAGAGGTTTTCTTCCAAGATTGCCCTGTATTTGGCTCCATCCCTCTTCCCATCAACTCTGACCAGCTTCCCTGTCCCTACTAAAGAGAAGCACCAACAGAGCATGATGCTGCCACCACCATATTTGACAGTGGGGATGGTGTGTTCAGAGTGATGTGCAATGTTAGTTTTCGCCACACAGCGTTTTGCATTTTGGACAAAAAGTTCAATTTTGGTCTCCTCTAACTAGAGCACCTTCTTCCACATGTTTGCTGTGTCCCCCACATGGCTTGTGGCAAACTGCAAACGGGACTTCTTATGCTTTTCTGTTAACAATGGCTTTCTTCTTGCCACTCTTCCATAAAGGCTAACTTTGTGCAGTGCACGACTAATAGTTGTCCTATGGACAGATTCCCCAACCTGAGCTGTAGATCTCTGCAGCTCGTCCAGTCACAATGGGCCTCTTAACTGCATTTCTGATCAGCGCTTTCCCTGTTCGGCCTGTGAGTTTAGGTGGATGGCCTTGTCTTGGTAGGTTTACAGCTGCTTTAAATTTCTCAATAACTTTATCCCTGACCTGTCTGGTGTGTTCTTTGGACTTCATGAAGTTGTTGCTCCCAATATTCTCTTAGACAACCTCTGAGGCCGTCACAGAGCAGCTGTATTTATACTGACAGATTATACACAGGTGCACTCTATTTGGTCATTAGCACTCATCAGGCAATGTCTATGGGCATCTGACTGCACGTAGACCAAAGGGACTGAATAATTACGCACACCCCACTTTGCAGTTATTTTTTTAAATGTTTAGAATCATGTATGATTTTCGTTCCACTTGCTGCCTCTGCAACCTCTATTACTACGCCACTGCTCTAGATGTACAAAGCTGGTAGAGACATACCCTAAAAGACTGGCAGCTGTAATTGCAGCAAAAGGTGGTTCTACAAATGATTTGACTCAGTGGGCTGAATAATTATGCACACCCCACTTTGCAGTTATTTTTTTTAAATGTTTGGAATCATGTATGATTTTCGTTCCACTTGCTACCTCTGCAACCTCTATTGCTACACCACTGCTCTAGATGTACAAAGCTGGTAGAAACATACCCTAAAAGACTGGCAGCTGTAATTGCAGCAAAAGGTGGTTCTACAAATGATTTGACTCAGGGGGCTGAATAATTATGCACACCCCACTTTGCAGTTATTTTTTTTAAATGTTTGGAATCATGTATGATTTTTGTTCCACTTCTCACGTGTACACCATTTTGTATTGGTCCTTCACGTAGAATTCCAATAAAATTGATTGAAAAAACGACTTAACGACCGCCTAACGCCGATAGGCGTCGGCAGGTCGAAGTGGTGTTACCATGGAAACGTCCGTTCCATGTCAGTTCACGGAGGGTGTCTCCAATCGCGGCTCGCAGGCTAAATGTAAACACATCATACGGCGCTGCTGCGCAGCAGCGCCGTAAAGGAGATCGGCGATCTCCGCCGTTTACATCATACAGCGCTGCTGCGCAGCAGCGCCGTAAAGGAGATCGGCGATCCCCGGCCTCTGATTTGCCGGGGATTGCCGGCATCTGATAGGCTGAAGCCTATCCTAGACGGCGAAGGACGGATATCCGCCCTGCGCAGCCCATAGCCTGCGGGAGAGGCAGGTAAGGGCAGAGAGGGCGGAAATCGCTGTGGAGGGGGGATTTGAGGAGCCCCCCCGCTAAGCAGAAATAGCCGGCGGCGATCAGACCCCCCCAGCAGGACATCCCCCTAGTGGGGAAAAAAGGGGGGAAGTCTGGTCGCCCTGGCTCAATCCTGATCGGTGCTGCGGGCTGGAGAGCCCACGCAGCACCGATCATAGGAAAATCACCTGGTCCTTAAGTGGTTAGTGTCTGTGGCAGTAATGTGACAAAATGTGGAAAACTTCAAGGGGGCCGAATACTTTTGCAAACCACTGTATTTCGTACCACTGCAACTGCAAAGTATAACTGTGACATTGGGCATTTTCAAACTTGTTTTGTTTTAGTAAGTTGCCTAAATTGCTTTTCAGTTACTGTAGTGTCTTCATGCAATAAAAAGTTATTGGAGTTGAGTTTTAAATGCTAAAGCATTGTTGTAATCATGGAAATAAGTAACCTTTATCAAGGCAATGTACAGTCCTCTATGAAAAAATATATTTGTTTTATACTGTATTATCTAATCCTGTATTTTAAATTCTTTTTCCATAAATGCAGACTACATGTAATAAAAATGTTATTGCATGAATTTACTGTTGTTATCAAATACTTTACAAAAATGCATTGCACTTCATTGTGTATAAAATCTATAGGGGTTTTGATTAAAGAAAGGACTGGTGAGGGAACAATTACTTGGCATTAAGATTGAAAGCTGCACTGAGTGACCGTAGGTATTCATACAAACACAAACGTTTTTTCTGATTTGGTTTAATTTTTGCTCTGAAACATTAAACACAGCAAAAAAAAAAGAGGGACCAGAAAACATGAAGACTGATATTATGTCAGTGAAAGGAATGTTTATACTTCACTAAAGCTAATTGATAAGATTAACAGTTGAAGGACATATAAGATTGGCCATAATTTATCAAGCATATCTCCTGTCTTTTACAAAAGATTCTAAATTGTTTTTGCCTGTCATCATCTTGGTGATACATCATTTAGAATGTACTAAGTAATTTAAATAATGTAATCCTTAAATTAAGGATGCAATTCTTAAACTAAGGCTTGGTACCTAAAGTTAAAGATTAAATCGTTAAAGGGAATCCCGAGATGAGAGTGATATGGAGGCTGACATATTTAATTCCTTTTAAACCATACTAGTTGCCTGGCAGTTCATCTGAATCCCGTGTCTCTTAATACTTTTAGCCACAGAACCGGAACACGCATGCAGCAGATCAGGTGCTCTGACTCAGCTGATTCAGGTTTTACTGGATTAGCCATATACTTCCAGGGTGTGACTCAGGCCCTACTTATGCTAGAAGATCAACAGGGCTGCCAGGCAACTGGCACTGTGTACTAGGAAATAAATACGGTGGCAGCCTTCATATCCCTCTCACCTCAGGTATCCTTTATGTTAGTGATTGTATCCTTAACCAAAGGATAGAATTTTATGAAAAGCCAATTCACAGAGAGGGATGCAAATGGTAACTACCCTTAAGTGTTTGAGGAATTATCACCTGACCTCAATTGTCCTTGAAGGAAACATCAGGCAATTTGCAAGAAAAATCAGATCTACTTACATAGGGTTTCCTCCTGCCCCTGGAAGCCTATGTGTCCCTCACCGCAGCTACTAATCTGCAGATCTAAGGCAGCGCTGTACTGGGGGCACCCGTTGGACACTGCTGTCCCCTCCAGAGGTGGGGAAGTGATCGGCTGTCATAGGCTGAAGCCTATGACAGCCGATCACGCTGATTGGCTGGCGCAGGGAGGGGGAATACAAAAATATTTAAAAAGATTGGGAAATTTAATACAAAATAACAAATATTTGTGGGAAAATAAACAAACATCTGGGGGGGTGATCAAACCCCACCAACAGAAAGCTCTGTTGGTGGGGAGAGAAGGGGGGGGGGATCACTTGTGGGCTGAGTTGTGTGGTCCTGCAGCGAGACTTTAAAGCTGCAGTGGCCCAATTTCAGAAAAATGGCCTGGTCCTTAGGGGGGTTTAACACTGCTGTCCTCAAGTGGTTAAAGTTTTCTGGTAAGTTCTCACTTGCCTTATTTATCACTAGCATGATTTTGGTGAACTGTGGCCATTGTCTTGTATGTAGACTGTTTTGTATATATCTAAATATTGAATGAGGTGGAACCAGTTGGATACTTTTTTATCTGTTCTTTAATAAATCTTATCAATTAGCTCCTGAGTAAAGTAGAGGTTTGAGTATTAACCTTTCCAGTAGCTTCAAAACCATTTACAGTCATAGAAAAAAAAGTTTGGGATCCCCTCTTGAATTAACCTTTCCAGTAGCTTCAAAACCATTTACAGTCATAGAAAAAAAAGTTTGGGATCCCCTCTTGAGTTTTTTTGGTAGTGTTATTGGTTGAGCTTTCAAAGTAGCAAACCTTCTTTTTACTTATGTCAAGCTGTATAGCAACAGTATTTTTGCAGTGAAATGACATTTATTGGGTTAACCGAGAATACTATCCAATAAGCATCATACAATTAGACAGGTGCATACATTTGGGCACCTCAACTGAAATATGAAATCAATAGTTAGTTGAACCTCCTTTTGCAAATATAACAGCCTCTAGGTACCTCCAATAGCTTTTGATAAGTGTCTGCAGCTTGTTTCTTTCTTTTTTTTTTTTTAAACTTAGCGTACCCACTGTACAGTATCCAAAAGAAATGTTAGCTTCATTGCAGCACTCCCATCATTGGGTAAAGTTTGCATCATTGTTCGAGTTCCTTTTTTCTTTTTGATAATTCTTCTATACAAAGCGTTTATAATAAATAGAAAACGATAAGAAAACCAGACCAAATGCATACAGATACAGTAAGTGGTATAGCTACTCCCCAATCAGTTTATGTAATATGCTTTCCGAACTTCACCTAAGTTTTTCCCCCCTTGGCCCATACGCCATTCCATTTCCCACCCGGGTTCTCCCCATACTTGTCCACAAATCGACTCGGCACTACAGATGACCCGAACCTCCGATTTTAGGTTCGCGAACCTTACGCGAAAGTTCGGTTCGCGCGAACTTTCGCAAACCATAATAGACTTCAATGGGGAGAGGAACTTTGAAAACTAGAAACACTTATGCTGGCCACAAAAGTGATGGAAAAGATGTTTCAAGGGGTCTAACACCTGGAGGGGTGCAGGGTGGAGTGGGATAGACGCCAAAAGTCCCAGGGAAAAATCTGGATTGGACGCAAAGCAGCGTTTTAAGTGCAGAAATCACATTGAATGCTAAATTGCAGGCCTAAAGTGCTTTAAAACATCTTGCATGTGTATACATCAATCAGGGAGTGTAATTAGAGTACTGCTTCACACTGACACACCAAACTCACTGTGTAACGCACTGCAAACAGCTGTTTGTGCAGTGACTGCTGTGCTGGACTGGTGCGCACCATGACAAGAGTGCAGGTGATGGCGGCTTTCCAGCCCATATAGTCAGGCTGAGGTAGCTGAATGACAGAACAGTGACTGTCCAGCTGATCAAATTTGGTCTGTCCACAATGAAGCAATGACCTTATTATCGTGGTTGTGCCCCCCCTCCCGAGACACTCATATAGCCGGCGGTCATTGCTCCATTGTGAAACGCAAGTCCCTTCACCGCGGCAAGGTAATGATCATGAAGGGGAATTGGCACATGTACATGCCTTTTGTTTTGTTGCAGCTGCAACAGAAAAATTAGGCTGGCATGTACACGCACCAGAAAAATTATTATACCAGCCGCTGCTAGCAGCGGCCTTAAAAAGTCAGGAATCCGCCTGGAGTCCTGGACCCTGTTGGTGGTGGTAGAGTAGGCAGTCAAGCGGCCTGCGGGCAGAGGTGCTCTGTGGGGAGCGACTTAGTCTTGGGGCAGGCAGTCACTTGGCGTGCAGGCAGAGATGCGGTGTGTGGGGACTGACTTAGTCTTCGGGCAGGCCTAAGCATGCTTTGCAGACCAGGCATCCGTGGTCAGATGGACCCTTGACCCAACGCTGTGTGCCAGAGATGTCACCACTTGCCTTTCAACATCACGGTATGGCCTTTTTTGAGAAAAAAATTGCGGCCTGGTATCCCCCATTGCGGTGTGTGGCTTTGCTTTTGTGTGTTGTTTTTCCTCAGGTGGTCATCTTATTGCAGTTTGTGCTTTGTAATCATGTGCCTTCGTAAGGTAGTTGTCCCTACGTGAGTCTTGGTCTTTCCACGGCTCAATTTTTGGTGGCAGAGAGTACAGATGGCATTGCTCGTATCTGAGGCAGACACACAAAAAAATGTCCACACTGCTGAGCCCTGGGCTTATCTCCGAAGAAGCACCGTTAGGGGGTGCGATACATGTGAGGTCACAGTAGCCGGCGGAGGCTGAGAGGGGCAGTGCATTCGAGAGGTGAGGTTGTTATTTCATTTTACATCATTCTCTTACCAACAGCCATACATATACATGTATTATGACTTTACTCAGTAATCTGTGCTGCTGTTAGTCACACGACAATTGGATGCAATTGCTTGTGTTTTATGCAGATGTGTATATCAAACCCCTCTTGTTACACTGTGTGATCATTACTTATTAATGGCTTCATATTTTATAATTGTTTCCCTCCCAGCAACACTGGTGAAGTGTTCTTTGTTTTTATCTGGGATACGTCCTTTCAATACATTTATATATTACCATATAGAGTTTTGGTCGCTTGGTTTGTAGACCATGGATGCTTTTTCTATTTAAATTGAGCCCTGGGGTGATGGCACTTTGGTGGTGGCGGCCGACTGAGTGTTAAGTGGGGTGCCGGAATCAGAGCAGGAGGAGGAAGATATGTCACGCATCCGTGCGGAATCTGAGAAAGATGAGGTGTTCTGTGTTAAATAGTCAACTACGCCCTGACAATATTGGGAGTTGATGGTGCGACTCCAAATCCAGACCTCCATGTGTTAACTTTGATTTCCATTGATAATTTGTGTGTGATTTCGTTGTCTGCACATACAACTACAGTATGTAAAGGCCAAAGTATTTAACGAGAATAATTTATTTAGGATGGCCTATTTTTGTGTTCACTTTATTTTTTTGAGCAGTGTATTGTGTTCAATATGTAAGTATATGTATGTGAGCTCCCCTGAGGAAAGTCAGTGACAAGTCTATGTACTCTGTAAAGTGCTACACAAGATGTCAGTGCTATATAAATACATAATAATAATAATATGGCAGGACATTAGACTGTGACTTTGGTAGGATTAGATTGTGAGCTTCTCTGAGGACAGTCAGTGACAAGACTATGTACTGCAGAAGATGTCAGCTATTTAACCACTTGAGGACCCAGCCTTTACCCCCCCTTGAGGACCAGCGCTGATTACTGAGATCTGTGCTGGGTGGGCTCTACAGCCCCCAGCACAGATCAAACATTGGGCAGAGCGACCAGATCACCCCCCGCCCTTTTTCCCCACTAGGGGGGATGATGTGCTGGGGGGGGGGTCTGATCGCTCCTGCCTGCATGTGGCTAGCGGGGGGGGGGCACCTCAAAGCCCCCTCCACCACAGGATTCCCCCTCTCCTCCCTCCCCCGGAGATCGGAGACTGCACAGGAACGGATCTGTCCTGTGGCTCCTGCCTGTCATGTGACAGCGATCCCCGGCCAATCACAGCGATCCCCGGGCGATGATTGGCCGGGGATCGCTGATCTGGTACAACGCTGCTACTGTTAGCAGCGTTGTACAAATGTAAACAAAGCGGATTATTTCCGCTTGTGTTTACATTTAGCCTGCGAGCCGCGATCGGCGGCCCGCAGGCTATTCACGGAGCCCCCCGCCGTGAATTGACAGGAAGCAGCCAATCGCGCGAGCGGCTGTTTCCTGATTAATTAGCCTGCAGCTGGCGACGCAGATCTGCGTCGCTGGTCCTGCAGCTACCACTTTGCCGACGTGCGTAATGAGTGCGCGGTCGGCAAGTGGTTAAATACAAAATAAATTCATTATAATAAAGGTGCCCATTAACGGTACAATTTTTTGTTCTGATTGACTTTCCAATCTGATAACAAAATGGAAGGGAAACATCAGAAATAATCAATCCCATAAATGGGATGAAAACGTGTCTGATCATTTCAGAAAAAAACAATATGCAGAACATATTGACCAGGATCGTTTGTTGTTTATAAACAGGATCAACACCCTTTAATTTTTTACTGATCCCTATTATTGAATTGGAAAGTTGATCGGAATAAAACATTGTACAGTTAATAGACATCTTAATAAGATAGTAGGGCATTAAGCCTTGTACACAAGTACGAAGCATATCACCTAGTAGGGATCAACACCCAATCCCGCAGGTGACATTGCAGTGCTGAGGCTGTACAGATGTGTGGCTAGCCTGCAGGCTAGCGAAGTGTTTTGTTCCTATGCTTGAGGGTGGAGCAGGAGTGATGTCACAGGATGGGTGGGGTAAGTAGGGATAATAATGCTCTAGGTCATCTCTCAGTCGAAACAATCTGCCCAGAGGGGTAAGGGGCTGCTGTACACACGCTGGAATCTCGGCAGAGGTGGTCATTATTGGCCACCTTGACCGAGCTTCATCTGCTGTGTCTATGGATCTTAAAGCACACCTGAATGGAAAATTTTGACTTTTACTTAACTGGGGCTTCTTCCAGCCCCCTGTAGTGTGTCAGGTCCCTTGGCATCCTCTGGGTTCCCTCCATTCTCCCGCTGGCAGGTCCTGTCCACAATCCCATCGACGGGAGCATTATGTGCATGCATGGTTTATTCTTTTGAAAACTCTACATGTGCAGAAAGCTCCCAGTGACGGAGTGTGATCCTGGCACGCGCGGGTACTGAAAATGTGCTAAAGGTTCTACTAAAGCTCCAATCCTAGATATTTAGAACTTGCCAACGAGAGAACAGAGGGAACGCAGAGGGACAAGACAAACTTGGGGGGGAGGGGAGTAGGGGAAGATGGGTTGGGCTGGAAGAAGCCCCAGGTAAGTAAAAGTCAAATTTTTCAGTTTAGTTATGGTGTGCTTTAGACTATATGGATTGTAGGAATTAGTGTGAGATTCTCCGAGGACAGCCAATGATAGGACAATGTACCCTGTAAATTGTTGTGGAAGACAATCGGCACTATATCAATTCATAATAATTATAATGCCACATTATCTACACTGGATGAGGTGACAGAGTTGGTGAAGAGAGCGAGTGAGAGAATAAAGTGTGTGAAAAAGTGATATACAGAGACAAAGGAGACTGGGAATGAGGGTGGGGAGGAAGAATAATGCAGAAGGAGAAAGGAGGGGATGTCACCAAGGCTGCAATCCTCCTCAGCTGTCCAGTTTGGTAAGGACATGTTGAGGTAAAGTAACACTCATCCTGAACTCTGGGAAGAGATTGAAAAGGTAGAGAGAGGGAGGGAAAAGAGATGAGAATATACCATGGGCAGAAGAACATGGGGAGAATACAGAATCGCCTACACAGCAAGAGACAAGCTGAATAATGGCAAGTAAGTTTAAGGAAATAAAAGATAGGACTCTCAGCCTCCAACATAATACAGGCTTCATTGCTAGAGATAGGAGCCGGCAGTCATCACCATTATCTGTATACAATACACTGCAGCACAGTCTAGAGAAAAAGCTCTGCTTGTAAATAGGCAAACAGAGTTGGTATTGTTATCATTTGTTTTTACTTGTTTTGTTGTTGCTGTTACAATTTTGGAGATTTTCTTGTTTTTACTGTTTTGATATCCGTAATTACTGAAATAATTTTTCCTGGCCAATCTTCTCTCCCACGCCAATGCTGTTAATTGTGCCTGCATAGGAATAATCCATTTCACCTGTTCTTAACTTTTAAATAACTTTTGTTCAGTTTTCAGAACCTGATCTGCCTCGAGAGTTAAATTGAGATCCTGTGATAAAGACAAAAGAAATACAGAGAGCCCAATATAGTGTAGTATGCAAAACAAAGGGTTGGAAATGAAAAGTATATAATGTATATACTCACAAACGTGGGTTACCTCCTAGGTAACCACTGTATAGGCAGGTGAGGAGATTAGAACTGTCCTCACTCAGGATTAAAAGTCGCTCTCTGTAGATAAGAAAATAAGGGGCAACACCCCTCCACCAGAGGTGGATATTGATAATGTAAGAGTGAACAGAGGCGCCAGCAGGATAAAAGGCTTAAAATCCCTCAGGAGGTGGTGGTGGACTCGCCTTCCCGAAGCAGACAAGATACCGTCAGTTTTATGACAACAGGTTTATTAATATACTCCAAAACAAACAGTGCAACGCGTTTCACGGGTATGTTCCAGCTTCCTCAGGCAATAAACAGATAGGAGTACACAGTATAGTCTCAAGGTCACGAATAGCGCCTCTGTCACAGAGGCGCTATTCTTGTCCTTGAGACTATACTGTGTACTCCTATCTGTTTATTGCCTGAGGAAGCGGGAACATACCCGTGAAACGCGTTGCACTGTTTGTTTTGGAGTATATTAATAAACCTGTTGTCATAAAACTGACGGTATCTTGTCTGCTTCGGGAAGGCGAGTCCACCACCACCTCCTGAGGGATTTTAAGCCTTTTAGAACCTTTTATCCTGCTGGCGCCTCTGTTCACTCTTACATTAAATTGAGATCCTGGTTGGTTGTTATTAAAAAATTCAATAATACATACAGCTGGTCCAGAAACCTAACTAGCATTTGTAGAAATGTGAACTTCAAAAGTTACACCATAGCTGTGGCCCACTAGAGTGCTTTTAGCAGCACTTAGGAATTGCTGGTGATTCCAAAAGCACTAGGCTAATGTAAGTCAATGGAGGTGAGCCCATAGAATCAAGTTTTTTTTAGAACAATTGGGCTCCAATACAAAAGATACAAACACTACAAAATTGCTTTGCAATTACTCTGCAAAAGTGATTTTGCAGGAATTCCACTACCCAAGCAAAATACTGTGTGTGTGTGCGTGCGTGCGTGTGATTATTGAATACTTATCCATCTGTGATTTTAATTTCCTGGTACAAACACATGGGCAGCATGCACGTGGGTTAATTCCCTTCCTACTCTGGATAGGCAATGAGGTCCCATCTGTCTTTTACCATATTGGACACTTCTCATGGGGCTTGATGCACATACTGTATATGTCATAATGTTGCCGTGCACAGCACACAGTGCACGGAAATATTAACCATGCTTTGGCCAGTAAGTACCAAGTTAAGCTATTAGCGACTCATAGCGAGCGTGACCCGCGGTACTCAAAGTAGGTTGACCTTTAATAATGCTACTTCTACAGTGAAATGCCAAATTTATGAATCACGGTCATCAGACCATCATGTCAAATCCCAGGTGAACTGATTTTCTTATTTACTTTTTATAGAACAATTTGAATATAATAAATATTCTTTTTTTTTTTTTACTTTCCCTCAAAAGTAATAGTTGGAATTTGGGTATATCCTAAATGTTGCAATAATAGATGTATTATCTATGAAATAACAGCGTTGGAATCATATTTTCCAGCTGACTGTTACCGCTGTGTTGAAGGGAGGCTATATTTAGACACTTGCGTGTATTATATGGATGTGAAAAAGCTTCCAGTGCATCACCACTAATGTAATCCCATAAATCACCTATTCATCTTCTTTTGGGGAGAATGGAACTTTTATTTATTAGCATAGAATGACTAATGAATAAACTATTAAACACAATTTCTTGGACACATTGGCAGTCTGCCAAGGTACTTTGTACTGCCTGATAAAGGTTATTTTCTTCAGTGAGGTCTTATTTATCCAGTGAGGTCTTACCACAAGACATTCTTTATCAAGTCTGATAATGTAGCCCTTAACTTCCTGTTGCTTTTAAAGCACAACTCCAGACATAAATATGTTCCTGGTGCTGACGAGGCCCTAACAGGGCCTAATTTTATCATATGTCAAGCGCCTTGATTCAATTACTTTTAACCTCTTGAGGACTGCAGGGCTAAACCCCCCTAGTGACCAGGCCATTTTTAGTAAAATTGGCCACTGCAGCTTTAAGGCCAAGCTGCAGGGCCGCACAACACCGCACACAAGTGATCTCCCCCCCCCCACCTTTTCTCCCCACCAACAGAGCTCTCTGTTGGTGGGGTCTGATGGCTCCCCTCAAGTTTATTATTTTTTTTTATAAATATTATTGTTTGTGTTTTTAACCCATTCGCGTTCCGTCGTTTTCACTTGAGAAATGTTCACCTCCCATTCATTAGCCTATAACTTTATCACTACTTATCACAATGAACTGATCTATATCTTGTTTTTTCCGTCACCAATTAGGCTTTCTTTGGGGGGTACATTTTGCTAAGAGCCACTTTACTGTAAATGCATTTTAACAGGAAGAATAAGAAAAAAACGGAAAAAATCATTATTTCTCAGTTTTCAGCCATTATAGTTTTAAAATAATACATGCCTCCATAATTAAAACTCACGTATTGTATTTGCCCATATGTCCTGGTTATTACACCGTTAAAATTATGTCCCTATCACAATGTATGGCGACAATATTTTATTTGGAAATAAAGGTGCATTTTTTGCGTTTTGCATCTATCACTATTTACAAGTTTAAAATAAAAAAAAATATAGAAATATTTCATCTTTACATTGATATTTAAAAAGTTTAGACCCTTAGGTAAATATTTACATGTTTTTTTTTTTTATTTTATTGTAATGTTTTTTTTTTATATTAAACATTTTATTTGGGTATTTTTGGGAGGGTGGGATGTAAAGTATAGTTTTATAATGTAATTGTGTGTTATTTTTATTTATTTTTTTTATTTTATTTGTAGTTTTACTTTTTGGCCACAAGATGGCGGCCATGAGTTTGTTTACATGACGTCACTCTAAGCGTAACACACGCTTAGAGTGACGCATCGGGGAGGGAATGGCCAGGAAATGGACAGCTTCCGAGAGAAGCTGTCGCTTTTTCAGCGGGGGAGAGGAATCAGTGATCGGGCACCATAGCCCGATACATTGATTCCGTGGCTACCGAATCCGCGGCCGGGAGTATGCGGTAGCGCGCATGGTTCCTGGACGTAGTTTCTACGTCCAGGAACCAAAATAGGTTAAAAAAAAAAAAAACACTGTTTCCTTAACCACTTCACCACTGAGGGGTTTTACCCCTTGACCACCAGAGCAATTTTCACCTTTCAGCACTCCTTCCATTCATTCGTCTATAACTTTATCATTACTTATCGTAATGACATGAACTATATCTTGTTTTTTCCGCCACCAATTAGGCTTTCTTTAGGTGGGACATTATGCCAAGAATTATTTTATTCTAAATGTGTTTTAATGGGAAAATAGGAAAACATTTGGGAAAAAATGTATTATTTTTCAGTTTTCGGCCATTATAGTTTTTAAATAATGCATGCTACTGTAATTAAAACCCATGAAATTTATTTGCCCTATTGTCCCGGTTATAAAACCGTTTAAATTATGTCCCTATCACAATGTTTGGCGCCAATATTTTATTTGGAAATAAAGGTGCATTTTTTTCAGTTTTGTGTCCATCCCTAATTACAAGCCCATAGTTTATAAAGTAACAGTGTTGTACCCTCCTGACATAAATATTTAAAAAGTTCAGTCCCTAAGGTAACTATTTATGTATTTTTTTTTTATTGTACATTTTTTTATTTATTTTTTTAATTACAAAAAAAAAAAATTTGGGAGTGTGGGAGGTAATGAGTTAATTTTTTGTGTAAAAGTAATTTATTTGTATGTGAAAAATGTTTAGGGTGTAGTTTTACTATTTGGCCACAAGATGGCCACAGTAACTTTTTGTTTAATGCGACCTCCAAGAGTCCTTCCGGACTCTTGGAGGAAGTACTAGGAGGCTGGGTAAGTGGTTTTTTTTTCACAATGATCGCGCTGCTCTTCGGAGAGCAGCGGATCATTGCGGGGCTTAGATCAACGAACGTGAATGGATTTTCCCTTCATTGATCTCCGGGCGAGCGCTGGGCGGCGTGTTTACGAGCGGGAGCGTGGGCAGCGGCGGGAGTGCGCAAAGTACGGATTTCTCCGTCCCTGGGGGCTAAAGGATGGAAAAAGGGACGGAGAAATTCGTACGGGCGGGGGTAAAGTGGTTAAATCCCTTCTCTTTTCCCCCAGGGGACAGCCGTGTCACACGGCTGTCCCCAGTGCAGCGCTGCACAGTGTAAATAGACGGCGATCACGCCGTCTAACAGTCTCCCAAGCGACAATAGCCGCTTGGAGACTGAAGAGGGGCAGAGCTCCGCCCTCCGAGCATGAGATGCGCGCGCAGCGTGCGCGCGATCTCATGCAAATTACAGCCCCAGGACTTTACGCCAATCGGCGTTAGGCGGTCCTGGGGCTGCCACCACGCCCATCGGTGTGATGCGGTCGGGAAAAGGTTAAGAGCTAGAAACTCGGACCTGTATTGCTGCAGCCTGCAACCTACTCAAGGGTTTCTGTCTGTGTTCTACTCCCTTGTAGTCTGATGATGAGCCACAGAACCTGCTGTTAAGGCAGGGTTCACACGTGTTAAAAATTGTGTGTGATTTGCATCTTTGCAGTAATGCAATCGCTGCACATGAATGCTTGGGATTTCATTTAAGTGAAAAAAATTCAACCTGCGGCATAATTTCTCATGCTGTATGCATTTCATCATTGACAGTTGTTAGCTACTCTAAAAAAATGCATGCTTTAAAATGCACACAAACATGCCTGGAATCCCCCAAAAATGTGTGCAGAAAAATGTGGGTGTTTTTAAACACTGACAAGTGTGAACCGTCCTTTACACTTGTCAAATTTGCATGTGTTTTCTCACATCCAAATCTGCATTAGACCGTACACCACAGTTAATGGGATGGTTCATGCTTAAGCAAATATTTCATCGTAGAAAAAAATGCAGCTTCATTTTGAACATTTTCTCATTGGCAATCATTGAGCTACTTTTGCAAAACAAGTGTCTGAAAATGTGTGCACAGAAAAACGTGTGCTTTTGCACACTGACAAGTGTGAACCCTCCCCAACTCCTTTAACTTAATTGTTTGATTTTTTAAAAGCAGGTATAACCTGAGTCTCTTATATAAGTACCATTTGTTTACACTATTCTGAAAATGCTACAACCCACTAGTGGTCTGATGGTCAATGTAGCTCCAGAAACAAGTCCTTCTTATACTGGTGAGGTGTAGCTGGGGGCTACCTATAGCTGTAATGAGAGACTGAAGGGAGATTAGGGGGATACCTATGACTGAGACCCCATGTCCCAACTGTTAGAGGTAAGTAGATCACTAATATAAGACCCCATATTATTGTTGGTCATTTAGCCCCCAATAAGAGACACTGTTAAACTCATGGGAGAAAGATGTGAGCTACCTTTGACTGCAGGGAGAGAATGCGGGTGATTACCTGTCACTGAAAGCAGATATAGGAACCACCTAGGACTGGAGGGAGATGGGAGGTCACCTGTGACTGGTGAGAGATGTGAATTAAGCTGTGACTGGTGGGAGATGGGAGGTCACCTGTGACTGGTGGGAGATGGGAGGTCACGTGTGACTGTAGGTAGGAGGGAGGGAGGTCACCTGGCACTGGAGAGAGATGGGAATTCGCCTGTGACTGGAGGGAGATGGGGGGGGGGGGTCACCCGGCATTGGAGGGGGGTAGGAGGTAACCTGTGACTGGAGGGAGATGGGGGGGAGGTCACCTGGCATTAGATGGGGATAAGAGGTAACCTGTGACTGGAGGGAGATGGGAGGTCGCCTGTGATTGGAGGGAGATGGGGGGGGGGGGTTACCTGGCATTGGAGGGAGATGGGAGGTAACCTGTGACTGGAAGGAAATGGGAGGGTAAGAGGGAGAGGGGAGGTCACCTATAACTGAAGGGAAATGGAAGGTTACCTGTGACTGGAGGGAGATGGGAGGCCACCTGTCACTGTAGGTAGAAGGGAGGTCACTTGGCACTGGAGGGAGATGGGAGGCCATCTGAGACTGGAGGAAGATGCAACATACATCTTCCAGGTTGGCCACACTCACTGACAGTGTGGATTCCCCTTATCTGCCTCCTTCCACCTAATGTCTGTTCATTGAGGGGAAGAAAAATACTAAAAAATGATTACAAAAAAAAAAAAAAAAAGCCCACACTTCTTACTGACTGCTTTCAATGCTGTTATAAGAGAAGAGGTTATAGCCCAGACACATAAAACCATTATGTTTGCTGAATTTACCTTGCACCTTAACATACATGCCATGATCAGTAATTCCCAAGTTGGAAAATAGTAGCAATTGATTTATCATCATTTTCAGGAGAAATCTTATTAAAAAAGTTGATTGAATGATGACCACTACTGGTTGTTAACCACTAGATATAGTATAAAGCTCTGCAGTCATTAACCCCCTGCTGCTTCTCCATCTAACTACTCGGTTAAAATGCACTGCTGCAGCCAATTATGGTTCTGAATAATAAGCATGATTGGAAGTTTATTGACCATCCGGTCAATTTCATGGTAGGGGTCAACAGAATGTCATATTTGATCCAAGCGATGAAATCTGACAGAAATATTGATCCATTTATGGCCATCTTTGAGGGTTAGTATTGTGCAATCTAGAAGGGCTATATCAGAAGCAACATGTTACAGCTCTATTAAGGGGTGTATACTGGCTTGTCTAAGGAATAAGTGAGTACAGCCAAGTCTGCACATATTGTGTACCTCAAGCCAGAGCCTTACCAGGGGCATTCCTGCCATTGGGCACCAGGGGGTGTGGCACACTGGGTGACAGACAGGAGGGGGATGTCACCAAGGCCTCCCCCAGAGCCCATGAGCAGGACGGGGAAGCAGTGCTGAAAGAGGGGCAGCAGGGACAACGGCGGGGAGGGAGGCCAGACCCACCACCTCCCTCATCTGGGTCCCCTCCTTCTAGCGCTTCCCCCCTTCACAATAGCGTCAGCAGACAGGAGAGCGGGCGAGGAATTACTCACCTGCTTCCTGCATTCCAGGTGCGCAGCGTCATCGTCACATGCACTGGTGTCCGCCTTCTCCACCGCCCAGCACATCTGCTAATCAGGAAGCACAGTGAGCTTTGGATACCAGTGTCACGTGACGATGATGCTGCACGCCAGCGCCTGAAACACAGGAAGCAGGTGAGTAATTCCTCGCCCGCTCTCCTGTCTACCGCTGCAATTCTGGGGGTAGAAGCTCTAGAAGGAGGGGACCCAGGTGAGGGAGGTGGGGGGGTCTGGCCCCCCTCCCCGCCACTGCCCCTTGTCCCTCCTTCCAAGCTTTCCCCATAAAGGGGCCAACTATGCTACCTATACTGGGGGCAACTATACTAACTATACTGGGGGTAACTATACTAGCTACACTGAGAGCAGCTATACTACCTACACTATGGGCAACTATACTCAGTGATGCTCGGATCCCCCCCAATCACGGATTCGACTATTCTGCCGTGTTTGAAAAATAATCCGGAAATTCTGTGATTCATTTCTGGATTTGAAACAGACTCACGAATTCGACCCGGAATTTTTCTGTGAATGGCCATGATCACGGAAATGATCACGATAAAGCGTTTTTGCTAATAGGAAGGCCCCCCCATACATGCTACAATCCCCCAAATTGCATGGATTATAAAAGTGATAAGGGGCAACAACTTAAGCAAAAACATTCCAAAAAGAACGTTTTTGAGAAAATGGATTTTAAAGTTAAATCAACACTTTTTAAATGCGGCTATTAATTGGTAATAAGTGGTTTTAAACAGGGAAAAATACTTTGTGAAGGTGAGTCCCAATGGCACCTGGCGGTAATGGTACCACTGGAAGAGGATGAGTGGCCGATGCCACAAAAACACCCAGAGTGTCAGGCTCTATGCCTTTGTCATCCTGCTGGTGGCAGCACTGAAGAGCTTTGGTGTGGACTTCCGCTGTCTACCAGCAGATGGCTGTTGTCTTGCTGGGAGCTGTGCAGTTCCTCAGCTCACCAGCAGATGGAACTGTGAGGAAATTCTGGTCAGTCACCTGATCAATGTGCTACATACCTAAGGGTGGACTTCTTAGCAGCACATTGCTAGATCATTCTGGAACTTTTGCAGTGTTTGTGACTTTGCCCATTTTTCCTGTGCTTCCTGATCCTTGCCCTTTGTACTCTGAACTCCTGGCATTGACCCTTGCTAGTCCAACTATTCTCTTTGCCTACTGTCTCTGTATTCCTGATATACTCTTATTGCCTGGTTTGATTATTGGCTGTCTTACTTGTCTATTGTATGCCGATTTGATTTATCCACTCCTGTATATATCGTAAGATCTGTGTTCCTGTGTATGCCATTGTATATATTGTGTGATCTGTGTTATTGCATAATATTGTATATATCTGTATAGTTAGTCAGTTAGAGGGGTTCTGGTATTTGATTCATTGTGTTGCTGATTGTATGCTTGTATGTGTATGCTGGTTGTACGTTTGCATTACTGCACCTTTTGTAAATAAACACGTTTTCACCTTTTTTTCAGGTTTTTTACCAAATCCAACCTGTGCAGACCTATATGTGATTGCTTGTGTTGTCGAGAGACCCTTGGGTTATATAATTTGATGTAATTTCTTATGCACACTCACTCACCCTGTATGTAAAGTAAAATCTCTGAATATAATGTAGGAATATATTGTTCAGATGTATAACCAGATACATCAATAATGCTTAATTTGCTGATGTTTATCAAATAAGTTGATTTTCCTTCAAATGTGTATCAGATGAATCTATACTTATATTCCTATGATTGGAAAAGAAGGAGCTTGTCAAGACAGTCACAAGACAGTGACAGGATGCTTAGCTTGCAGTTTGTTGGAACGAGACAATCAAGATTATGAGAAGACAGCAGCAGACATTACTCAACTAGAAGAATGCTTATACCACCAGATTTCACTAACAAATGGACAATCTAACATCAATCTAGCATGTTCAGCAATTATTCTTTTATATGGACTATGTATATCCATAAGACAACCCATTTTAATACGTCATATCAACATGTGATTACATTACGCCATAAGCTTAATAAAAACCTCTCCCCGAGCTCGCTGGGGCAGAGAATTATCCCATCCACGTTTGGTGTGAGACTCTCAATTATGCATGCATAATCTGTTTTGATTCCAGGTGAGACCCGAGGCCTACATCCTTGAGATATTTTTCTCATTATCACTTGCTCTTGCCTTGTATTGATAAGAATCTGCATGTGCAGATCCTTACACAGAGAGGATTTTGTAGATTTTTTTTTCCTTGCAGATATAGCAATGACATGGCAGCAGAGTTGTCCGTGGCCGCTGGCGGCGGGAACGCAGACTTTAGTAGTGAAATAGAACATCTTCATTAGGATGAGGACTAAAGCGGTCAGTGGGGCAGCACATAACGACCATGGCACCTCACTGGTGGTACCACAGCATGATAATGCTGCCCAAAAAATTACATGCATCCGTGTGTGGATGTCACAGCAAGTATGGGGCTGCTGCTGCTGGGAGTGCTGCTCACAGCAGAGGTCTGGGATAAAGTAATTATAGGCTGCTCCTCCATCATCATGTCCATCAATGCCTGTGAGTCTATCTCCTGAATGACCACACGGTGACCCAAGGTGCTGAAAATGGGCGACACCGTTGTCGGCTGACTCGGCACAGGCTGTGCTGCTGATGGACGCCTCTCTGCTGCAACCCCTATAGCTGAGTGCCCCCTCCCTGGCCATGGACCAGTCCCAGAAGTGGCAGAGGCAATGGCACTCCCTCTTTCACACCCACGACCCCTGCCAGACATGTTGTATACTATGCACAAAATTTCGAGGTGGAGAAAGTGTGCTGCTTTTTACAGTCAATAAGTGTGTGTGGGCCTGGGGACAGACGGAATATAACAGGGGGCTTTTATTGATTTTTCAGGAAAAAAAAAATACTGAATACAGTAAAATAGAACACGAAAATCAGTGGACAGCTCCGTGGTCTGCCTATACTATGCGTACAGCAAACTAACCCAGCTGCACGCTAGTAGCAAAGTACAAGGTCACTGACTAAACTTAGTGACTGAACTGTGGCAGTGACTGCAACTAACTGAAGCTGATCACTGGCTGGCTGGCTTAGCTAGCTAACAACTATACAGTAATAGAATAGAGTAGTAGAATCAGTTTGAAGTTGAACCTGCCTTCCTGCACTAAGCACAGCAATTAGTACACTCTCACTGACAACTACACTGACTACAACTAACTTAAGTAATCACTCACTGGCTAGCTAGCTGAATACAAGTATCAGATACAATATAAGGGCAATGTAAGGACTGAAAACGCTCTTGCTGGTGTACAATATGGCCTGGAGATGATCCTCTCAGTGCCACAGAGTCTAGCAAGAATGAAGCTCTAGAAATGGCCCCAAATTTATATACAGGAGGGGAGGGGAGGGCAGAGCCTCCCCTCCTTTGATTGGTTGCTAGGGCCTGGCTGGGGGCCTTTGATTGGCCCAGCAATGTAAATTCTGCCCATTTCCGCCCAATCATGACCTAATCACGGATTCCCACCGCAATCACGGCCATAACCAAATTCGGAATATTTGTAATCACAGAATTTCCATGGCCGATTTTCGTGATCTGGAATTGATTTTGGATTCGGAAGTCGAATAGTGAAAAAGTGCTTGTGAATCACGGAAATTATCCAAGCACCACTGACTATACTAGCTATATTGGGGGCAACTATACTAGCTATACTGGGGGCAACTATACTACCTTTACTGGGGGCAACTATACTAGCTATACTGGGGGCAACTACACTACGAACACTGGGGCAACTACACTACCTACACTGGGGGCAACTATACTACCTACACTGGGGGCAACTATACTAGCTGTACTTGGGGCAACTGTACTAGCTACACTGGGGGCAACTATACTAGCTACCTATACTGGGGCAACTTTACTAAATATACTAGGCCCACTTTATGGGGGGCAACTATGCTACCTATACTGGGGCAACTATATTACCTATACTGGGGGCACCTATACCTGGCATTACCCACCATGGCGTGCTTAGCATGCCACACTCGCTCCTTTCCTTTTTTTTGGGGGGGAGGATGTCTTTTAATACCCAGCACCCGGTGTCAAATACCCTAGGTACGCCACTGACCCTTACTGTACCATGACTGTAAGGAGTCAGGTAGGTGAGATTGCAACAAGTGTTAAGCAGGCACGTTGTGCTCAGTGGCATAACTAAGGAGCTTGGGGCCCCGGTGCAAGTTTTACATGGGGCCCCAAGCACTCTACTGATACTGAGCTCCAAAATCTTTCAAGGCAGCTACAGTATCATAAAGGTGTATTTAATGGAAGGAAATAGTTTATTAAGGATTACAACTATGCAATGCACATATAGAGGTGTTCATTACCAGCATGGCACTGATGAAAAGCTAATAAGATGGGTGAAGGAGGGTCCCTGTGGTCCAGGGGCCCCGGTGCGGTTGCGACCTCTGCATCCTCTATTGCTATGCCACTGATTGTACTTCCATTCATAGCTGAGGCTTTGGTTAGTGTTCAAATACTTCCTTGGAATACATGTAGGAGCCACCTTTCGCTAGTTCGTACTCAGTTTGAAGCTCCTCACCCTCAGACATTTGTTTAGTCTGGGTTTATTCTTCAACAAGGTTAAAGTCATCTTCTTGGAAAGATTTTCAGATTGCATGAGCCATTACCGTTTAAAGATTTTGATCTACAAAAACTGTTATTTTGCACAACAAAGGCAGTGTATAGCATCTGCCTGCCAAAGTTCTACATAGATACTGGCTACTCTGTATTTATCATTCTGCTCTACTTTAACAAGCTGCTAGTAAAATGTACACTATTACATCTGCCTTGTGTCTTGTTACTTCTTTCACTGCTTGTACCCATTGACCCCTCACAGAGGACCTCCATTACAGAGTGCATGAAATACCCTGACGTGGCATGCTTACGACCATAGTAAACACAAAGATAGGAATCTCCATAAAATGCTTTGGAATTACTATGCAGTATGTTATTCTATGAAACCACACAGGACGTTATGTGTCAGAAAAAGTTCACATCGCGGGACAGAGAAATATGTTGCCATGGTTGTGCAATGTCAGAATCCTAGCTGGTGAATTTATTTATTTCACGAGACTAGATTTCTACTACGATGACTCGCCAAAACTAGGATCATAAAATATAACAAAAAGATCTAGACATTTCAAGAACTAGTTTATTCACTCTAATTGACTAAACCATATTTTAAGTGCCAGTTGTATTATTATTATTATTTAGTATTTATATAGCGTCATCAACATCTTCAGAAGTGCTCTACAGAGTATACTAGGTATAGTTTTTCTTTTTTTTAGTATTGCTGTTATTTTAATATTTTTATGAAAATTGCACACATTCATAATCCTCCAAAGTTATAATATATATATATATATATATATATATATATATATATATATATATATATATATATATATATATATATATATATATAATTTTGCACTGTGTTTCTGTAGGATCACTGTAACAATGTTTTTACATGTGTTTAACCACTTTGCTACAGTCAGTGAAAGCAGCTCTCCGTAGCGGAGCATTTTTTTGCCTTGGGAGTGATGCACTTTTACAGCTTATAATTCTTCTGTACTTTGCCTGACGTAGACAATCTTGGTATTGTTTTTTTCAGGACAGATAGGATTTTATTCTGATGTTAAGCAAGTCACTGGTGTGGCATTCTGCGGGCAGATGTGTGGGCCGGATGTTGGAGCACATGGCAGACGGCAGCGGCATCAGATTAGTCCCGTATCTGGCCTGAGTCCCGTATCTGGCCCCCTGGCCTGAGTCGCTAAGCCGCTGCAGGTCAGGACATCAGGAAGTTAAAAAAACACGGAATCGCTCTGCAAAAACGGCTACAAAAACGCTTACCAAAAATGCCCAACACACAGAAAACGCCAGGAAGGGGAAAACAATCTCTTCAAAAACATCCAACGCGAAGGCCAATGCGATCGGGATGCAATGTGAAAGAGGCGTCAGTCTGGTTCAGTAGGAATCACAATCATGGGAAAGAATACTGACCTGACAGTTGTGCAGAAAACCATCACTGACACCCTCCATAAGGAAAGCCTTCAAAAGGTAATTGCAAAAGAATTTGGATGTTGCTGTATCAAAGCACATTAATGGAAAATTACATGGAATGGAAAAGTGTGGAAGAAAAAGGTGTACAAGCAGCAGGGATGACCGCAGCCTAGAGAGGATTGTCAGGAAAAGGCCGTTCAAAAGTGTTCTTTATTGCACTCCCGCACCTGTGAAGCCTGCAGACACCTTGTGCTGAATGTTGGAGACAGTGACTATCACTCAAAAAACATATATGCAGGAGTCAGGGCTTAGTTCATACACAGAGGGATACACTTTAGTGCAACAACTCAAAATCATTAAAAGTAAACACAAACTCACATCATGGATTCACGCACACTGGAACCTTCCACCGTTGTCTGATGACAGCAGAAGGCCGAAACCTGATTAGGAAGGAGAACGAGCATTCTCTGAACTACAGTCTGGTGACTTTCTTAGCCTTTTTCCACTTTAGGGCTCGTTCCCATATAGTGCACTTTCATGCATGCTTATGGAAACATGATCGCAGGGACAGCAAAAAGTGCATAGGCTGCACTGTCTGCTGTTTCCATTCATGCACGCCGATTCATCGCATGGTTTGCTACATTTTAGGGTGCTCCATCCCGTGATCCCATTCAGTATAATGAATCCCCACCCCCACTAGGAGTAACACGCACTGGGCTCTGCGCTGCATGGAAACAAGTCCTTACCGGTTATTGTGCAATAGTGTATTGATGCATTTTTAAGCAAAAGGGAACAGTGTGCAAGGACCCACAATGTGAGTGTGTTTTTTTTTTTTATGATTTTGAGTTTTTGCAATAATGTTTACCCCCATGTGAATGAACTAATCCCTGACTCCTGACGGTCACTGTCTCCAATATTGAGCACAAGGTGTCTGCAGGCTTCACAGTGTGCAGAAGTGCAATAGAGAGCACTAAGGTTTATCTTTTAACATTGACATACTGTTCCATGGTGGATTGGAAAACCTCTGGCTGCTGATTGATTATTACGACATCTGCGCTTATATTACATCTACATACATTCAGAAGTGTTGTGGACTTAGGGTTGAGTTAAAGGGGTTCTCTAGCATGTATAAAAAAAAAAAAAAACTGACACTTACCTGGGACTTCTATTGGTCCCCTGCAGCTGTCATGTCCCACGCCGTCCTCTACGATCTTCCGTTCTCTGCCGCCGCCACCAGTCTAATTATTTGTCTAAGTAGACGAATAGAACTGCGGGTGTGGCCGCGCGCATGCTTGCTCCTGCACGCATCATTGGGAGCTTACTGCGCAGGCGCATAAAGCTCCTGATGGCGCACGCTGGAGCGAGCAAGAGCACGGCCGCGCAGCCACAGTTCTATTCGTCTAGTTCAGGGGTCCCTAAACGTTTTGGGTCGAGGGCAGGGTCAACATACTTCAGACTGCTGGGGGGCCGGAGCATACATAAAATGATGTAGAAGTCTTTGTGGGCCAGACAGTGAAGCATATCCAGTTGACAACGTGCAGTCCAATTGGACAGCAGTGTCACCTGATGTGGAATTTGATTGGAAACCAGCGAATTACTGTTTTCTGGCTTCATTCTCTATGTGGAGCACCAATATTTAAAGATGTAGCTGACCGCATCTATAATACATTTTGTGTGTGGGAGGCCGGTAAAAAAGCCTCAGGGGGCCACATTCGGCCCACGGGCCTTAGTTTGAGGACCACTGGTCTAGTTAGACAAATAATTAGACTGGTGCCGGTGGCAGGGAATGGAAAATCGTAGGAGGACGGCGTGGGACATGACAGCTGCAGGTGGCTGATAGAAGCCCCAGGTAAGTGTCAGTTTTTGTTTTTTTATACATGCCGGAGAACCCCTTTAATGCATCAAGAGCCACTACATACAGACGTACATACAAATCCTGGACATGTTGTATTCCTCTTGTCAAGCCACTCCTGAACAACATCAGAAGAGTCTTACTTGGGCTAATGAAAAAAAGAACTGGTCTGTTGCTCAGTGGTCAAAAATCCTCTTTTTTGATGAGAGCAAATTTTGAATTTCATTTGGAAACCAATGAGTCTGGAAGAATAATGTAGAGGCATTCAATCCAAGATGCTTGAATTTCAGTGTGAAGTTTCCTCAGGCTGTGTTAATTTGGGGAACCATCTGCTGGTGTTGGTCCACTATGCTTCATTAAGTCCAGAGTTAACACAGCCGGCTACCAGGAGATTTTGGAGCACTTCACGCTTCCTTTCACACATGAGGTTTATGGAGATGCTGATTTAATTTTGCAGCAGGACTTGGCACCTGCCCACACTGCCAAAAGTACCAAAACCTGGTTCAATGACCATGGGATTACTGTGCTTGATTGGCCAAAAAACTCACCTGCCATGAACCTCATAGAGAATATATGGGACATTGCTAAGAGAAAGATGAGAGGCATGAGACTGTACAACAATGCTGAAGAGCTGAAGGATCCTATTGAAGCATCCTGCCAGGGCCGACGCTTCCATTAAGGCAAGGGGGGCAATTGCCCCAGGGCTCCGAGCACTGCTGGGGCCCCAGCCTCCCCCTGCCTCAACATTAGTGTGGTTGTGCTGCCACCCCCTTCACCCACACGGGCAGAACCCCGACCTCCCTGCTAATTGATCTGCACTAACAAATATATCCTCTAGCTAGCAGGGCCCCAGCATGAGAACAGCATTTGTACTTTACCTGTCTCGGCTGCTGTACTGGAGCCGCTTGCCCGTCTTTATTCTACTTCCTATGTGACCTGGCGCATGTTACACATGTTATGATGCGTAGGGTCACACAGAAAGTAGAATGAAGATGGGCGAGCGGCTCCAGCACAGCAGCCGAGACAGAAAAGTACAAAATGCTGCTCTTGTGCTAGGGTCCCATTAGAGCATATATTTGTTAGCGCAAAACAATTAGCAGGAAGGTCGGGGTTCTGCCCGCAAAGGAGGGGGCGCGGGGGTCTCAGCATCTGGCCAGTGGCTGTCATTTTTCTGGGGGATGGGGGCCCCAGGATTACCTTTGCCCCAGGGCCCCATCAGGGGTTAAACCGGCCCGGCATCCTGCTCATCCATAACACCTCAGCAGTGCCACAGGCTGATAGCATCCAAGTCACGCCGCATTGACACAATAATTGAAGCAAAAGGGGCCCAAACCAATTACTGAGTACATATGCATGATTATATTTTTCAAAGATTTGACATTTTCAATTTAAATTCTTTGTTTTACTGATTTGTACTGCATGTAATGAGTCTATTTAATATCTTAGTTTAACCTTTTAAGTTGAATTACTAAAATAAATGAACTTTTGCACGATATTCAAATTTCACCTGTATTTAAAAAGCTGAGTCCCTAGGGTAACAATGTATGTACTCTATTTTACATCCTGTCACTTTGTTTTCTTATTGCAAGCTCTTTATTTTGGCACAGACTATATGAAAATAAAATGTTATTGCTTTTGATTCAGTTTGACAAAGTTTGTTGTCAAAGAATTCACAAGACATAGGGCTTGATTCAGTAAATGTTGCTAACCCAGTTAGCACGCCTAAAGACTTTGGGCGTGATAACTAGGGTGCTAACTGGGTTAGCACCGTTTACTAAATTCACATCGCGCGCAAAGTCAAAACTTTGCATGCACAACACGTTGCATCACGGTGCGACGAAAACGGCGCACCCGATGTGCCTATAAGGTCGTATTGGGTATGACTTTAACGTCGCACGTTAAAGTGGCACCCAATGCAACCTAATAGGCGCATCGGGTGTGCCGTTTTCGTCGCACCACGATGCGATGTTTCGCACACAAAGTTTTGCGCACGGGACTTTGCACGCGATGTGAATTTATCACGCCTAAACTAACTTTAGGGGTGATATAGGGCTTTTCACAGGCGTGCTAACACTTAGCATGGTTTACTGAATCGAGCCCATAGAATTCAACCCTAAAATCTTTTCTACGTACAGCTTATGACTGTTAAAATAATACCACGTATCTCTCAGTTGATAGCTAGTGAGGCATCTAGCAGGCCATTAACAAGTGGCAAGTGGCTTTGTACAGGCTATTTTTTCCACTATGAATTTTAGTGCCATACTTTGTTTGCATAGCCGCAGAAGAGAAGAAAAAGGCCACAAATGTCCCCATTATTAACAACCAGGGATATATTTAAAAGTGGGTGTTTTGTAACTTACCGACTCTTGTATTTTTGCTGAAATGTTGCTAAGTTTAATCAAAACTTTAAAAATGACATTTTCATGATAGATTGAGTTTGTCCCTATCTATTTTTTATGTGACGGGTCCAAGTTGTAAGACACATCAAAAATTATTCTACAACTCTTTATGATTAAAATGAGGTCACTAGAGATGGCCCGAATGGTTCGCCGGCAAACGGTTCCCGGTGAACTTCCAGGGTTCGTGATCGCGCAGAACCGCAAACTTTTCCGTAAGTTCGGTTCGCCCCCATAGTGCATCATGAGGGTCAGCTTTGACTCTCTACATCACAGTCAGCAGGCACATCATAGCCAATTAGGCTACACTCCCTCCTGGAGCCCCCCCCCCCCCCTTATAAAAGGCAGGCAGCGTCAGGCTTTTCACTCACTCGTGTGCCTGCAGTAATTAGTGAAGGGATAGCTGCTGCAGACTCTCATAGGGAAAGCTTAGTTAGGCTCTTGTAGGCTTATTAGTTGCTCCTTGCTGATTCTTATTGCTAAAAAAAAGCACCTCACAACAGCTCTTTTGAGAGCTAATTTTGTTCTTGTGATCTATTTTTTTCTGTGTGTCCCACTGACACTTGTGTTGCATAGACAGCCTTGCTAATTCCTACTGCGTGTGCCACTGCCAGGCCGAGCACATTCAGTGACTACTACCTGTGTGTGTGTGACAGGTGCACATTGTAATACCCACTGCATATACCTACCTGTTGTTCACTGTGCACCCACCCACCTACGTGAGCGCACGCAGTGTTACTGTGCCTGTCCGGTACCAGTCTGTGTGTGACAGGTGCACATTGTAATACCCATTGCATATACCTACCTGTTGTTCACTGTGCACCCACCCACCTATGTGAGCGCACGCAGTGTCACTGTGCCTGTCCGGTACCTGTCTGTGTGTGACAGGTGCACATTGTAATACCCATCACTGCATATACCTACCTGTTGTTCACTTCAGTGCACCCACCCACCTATGTGAGCGCACGCAGTGTGATATACCACTCCGTGCATACCTGTTAACTGCACCTGTGTGACTGCACATTGTATTAATCGAGTCAGCGCATACCTTTTACTTTTGTGTCAAAGTACCCAGGCTTAGAGGACGTCCTAAAGCAGGCCAGGAAGTTGTGTGGGCATTTCAGGCGGTCTTACACGGCCATGGCACACTTTGCCGAGATTCAGCAGAGAAACAAGTTGCCGGTGAGACACCTCATTTGCGATAGCGTGACTCGCTGGAATTCGACCCTCCTTATGTTCTCTCGCCTGCTAGAACAGGAGAAAGCCGTCACCCTGTACCTCTACAATTTCAGTAGAAGGACACAATCTGGGGAGATGGGGATGTTCTGGCCCAACAACTGGACACTCATGCGAAATGCATGCAGGCTCATGCGGCCGTTTGAGGAGGTGACCAACCTAGTGAAGGCACCATCAGCAACTTGATCCCGTACGCTTACTTCCTGGAGCGTGCCGTGCGTAGAGTGGTGGATGAAGCTGTGGAGGAGCAAGAAGAGGAACAGTTACTGGAGGAACAGTTGTGGGAGCAATTTTCAGCAGAACCAAATGTTTCCTCAACACCTGCGGCAGCACAGAGTGGGGAGGAGGAGGAAGAGTCGTGTGAGGAAAAGGAGTCAGACACGGATGATGAGGAAGGTGTTTCTTTGGAGGAGGAGGCGGTGGCAGAAGAATAACCGCAGCAGGCATCGCAGGGGGCTTGTGCTGCTTAACGTTCCTGTGGTATTGTTTGTGGCTGGGGGGAGGAGAAGGACTTACCTGACGTCACTGAGGAAGAGCAAGAGGAGATGAATAGTACGTCTGCATCCAACTTTGTGCAGATGCCATCCTTCATGCTGTCCAGCCTGTTGAGGGACCCCCGCATAAAAAAACTCAAGGGGAATGAGCTGTATTCAGTGGCCACACTACTAGACCCTCGGTATAGGCACAAAGTGGCGGACATGTTACCAACTCACCTGAAGGTAGAAAGGATGCAGCACGTGCAATGCAACCTAATAGGCGCATCGGGTGTGCCGTTTTCGTCGCACCACGATGCGATGTTTCGCACACAAAGTTTTGCGCACGGGACTTTGCACGCGATGTGAATTTATCACGCCTAAACTAACTTTAGGGGTGATATAGGGCTTTTCACAGGCGTGCTAACACTTAGCATGGTTTACTGAATCGAGCCCATAGAATTCAACCCTAAAATCTTTTCTACGTACAGCTTATGACTGTTAAAATAATACCACGTATCTCTCAGTTGATAGCTAGTGAGGCATCTAGCAGGCCATTAACAAGTGGCAAGTGGCTTTGTACAGGCTATTTTTTCCACTATGAATTTTAGTGCCATACTTTGTTTGCATAGCCGCAGAAGAGAAGAAAAAGGCCACAAATGTCCCCATTATTAACAACCAGGGATATATTTAAAAGTGGGTGTTTTGTAACTTACCGACTCTTGTATTTTTGCTGAAATGTTGCTAAGTTTAATCAAAACTTTAAAAATGACATTTTCATGATAGATTGAGTTTGTCCCTATCTATTTTTTATGTGACGGGTCCAAGTTGTAAGACACATCAAAAATTATTCTACAACTCTTTATGATTAAAATGAGGTCACTAGAGATGGCCCGAATGGTTCGCCGGCAAACGGTTCCCGGTGAACTTCCAGGGTTCGTGATCGCGCAGAACCGCAAACTTTTCCGTAAGTTCGGTTCGCCCCCATAGTGCATCATGAGGGTCAGCTTTGACTCTCTACATCACAGTCAGCAGGCACATCATAGCCAATTAGGCTACACTCCCTCCTGGAGCCCCCCCCCCCCCCCTTATAAAAGGCAGGCAGCGTCAGGCTTTTCACTCACTCGTGTGCCTGCAGTAATTAGTGAAGGGATAGCTGCTGCAGACTCTCATAGGGAAAGCTTAGTTAGGCTCTTGTAGGCTTATTAGTTGCTCCTTGCTGATTCTTATTGCTAAAAAAAAGCACCTCACAACAGCTCTTTTGAGAGCTAATTTTGTTCTTGTGATCTATTTTTTTCTGTGTGTCCCACTGACACTTGTGTTGCATAGACAGCCTTGCTAATTCCTACTGCGTGTGCCACTGCCAGGCCGAGCACATTCAGTGACTACTACCTGTGTGTGTGTGACAGGTGCACATTGTAATACCCACTGCATATACCTACCTGTTGTTCACTGTGCACCCACCCACCTACGTGAGCGCACGCAGTGTTACTGTGCCTGTCCGGTACCAGTCTGTGTGTGACAGGTGCACATTGTAATACCCATTGCATATACCTACCTGTTGTTCACTGTGCACCCACCCACCTATGTGAGCGCACGCAGTGTCACTGTGCCTGTCCGGTACCTGTCTGTGTGTGACAGGTGCACATTGTAATACCCATCACTGCATATACCTACCTGTTGTTCACTTCAGTGCACCCACCCACCTATGTGAGCGCACGCAGTGTGATATACCACTCCGTGCATACCTGTTAACTGCACCTGTGTGACTGCACATTGTATTAATCGAGTCAGTGCATACCTTTTACTTTTGTGTCAAAGTACCCAGGCTTAGAGGACGTCCTAAAGCAGGCCAGGAAGTTGTTTGGGCATTTCAGGCGGTCTTACACGGCCATGGCACACTTTGCCGAGATTCAGCAGAGAAACAAGTTGCCGGTGAGACACCTCATTTGCGATAGCGTGACTCGCTGGAATTCGACTCTCCTTATGTTCTCTCGCCTGCTAGAACAGGAGAAAGCCGTCACCCAGTACCTCTACAATTTCAGTAGAAGGACACAATCTGGGGAGATGGGGATGTTCTGGCCCAACAACTGGACACTCATGCGAAATGCATGCAGGCTCATGCGGCCGTTTGAGGAGGTGACCAACCTAGTGAAGGCACCATCAGCAACTTGATCCCGTACGCTTACTTCCTGGAGCGTGCCGTGCGTAGAGTGGTGGATGAAGCTGTGGAGGAGCAAGAAGAGGAACAGTTACTGGAGGAACAGTTGTGGGAGCAATTTTCAGCAGAACCAAATGTTTCCTCAACACCTGCGGCAGCACAGAGTGGGGAGGAGGAGGAAGAGTCGTGTGAGGAAAAGGAGTCAGACACGGATGATGAGGAAGGTGTTTCTTTGGAGGAGGAGGCGGTGGCAGAAGAATAACCGCAGCAGGCATCGCAGGGGGCTTGTGCTGCTTAACGTTCCTGTGGTATTGTTTGTGGCTGGGGGGAGGAGAAGGACTTACCTGACGTCACTGAGGAAGAGCAAGAGGAGATGGATAGTACGTCTGCATCCAACTTTGTGCAGATGCCATCCTTCATGCTGTCCAGCCTGTTGAGGGACCCCCGCATAAAAAAACTCAAGGGGAATGAGCTGTATTCAGTGGCCACACTACTAGACCCTCGGTATAGGCACAAAGTGGCGGACATGTTACCAACTCACCTGAAGGTAGAAAGGATGCAGCACGTGCAAAACAAGCTGGCAACTATGCTTTACAGTGCGTTTAAGGGTGATGTCACAGCACAACGGAATAAAGGTACCACTGCCAGTAATCCTTCTCCCATGTCCACGCAGGCAAGGACAGGACGCTCCAGCGATCTCATGGTGATGTTGGACATGTGGACATTCTTTAGTCCAATGCCTCGCCTTAGCGCCGACTACCTGGCCTTAAGTGTGGATGTAGACACTGTGAGCAGCGATAAACCCTTGGACTACTGGGTGCGCAGGCTTGACCTGTGGCCAGAGCTGTCACAATTTGCCATCCAACTTCTGTCTTGCCCTGCCTCAAGCGTCCTATCAGAAAGGACCTTCAGCGCAGCTGGAGGCATTGTCACTGAGAAGAGAAGTCGCCTAAGTCACAAAAGTGTTCAGTACCTGACCTTTATAAAAATGAATGAGGCATGGATCCCTGAGGCCTACTGCCCGCCCCAAGACTAAGTCAGTCCCCACACACAGCATCTCAGCCTGCACGCCGTCTGACTGCCTGCCCCAAGACTAAGTCGCTCCCCACACAGCACCTCTGCCCGCAGGCCGCTTGACTGCCTTCTCCGCCACCACCAACAGGGTCCAGGACTCCAGGTGGATTCCTATACTAATATACAAATTTTTCTGGTGCGTGTACATGCCTGCCTAATTTTTCTGGCTGCACTGCAGCTGCAACAACAAAACAAAAGGCATGTGCATGTGCCAATACCCCTTCATAATCATTACCTTGCTGCGGTGAAGGGGCTTGCGTATCACAATGAAGAAATGACCGCCGGCTATATGAGTGTCTCGGGAGGGGGGGGGGGGCACATCCAAGATAATAAGGTTGTTGCTTCATTGTGGACAGACCAAATTTGATCAGCTGGACAGTCACTGTTCTGTCATTCAGCTACCTCAGCACGGCGACCATATGGGCTTGAAAACCGCCACGGCCTGCACTCTCGCCATGGTGCGCACCAGTCCAGCACGGCCTTCCCTACACAAACAGCTGTTTGTGGTGTGTTACACAGTGAGTTTGCTGTGTCAGTGTGAAGCAGTACTCTAATTACACTCCCTGATTAATGTATACACATGCAAGATGTTTTAAAGCACTTTAGGCCTGCAATTTAGCATTCAAATCCAGATTTTTCCCTGGGACTTTTGGCGTCTATCCCACTCCACCATGCCCCCCTCCAGGTGTTAGACCCCTTGAAACATCTTTTCCATCACTTTTGTGGCCAGCATAAGTGTTTCTAGTTTTCAGAGTTCGCCTCCCCATTGAAGTCTATTGCGGTTTGCAAAAGCACAAAACAAACTTTTGCGGAAATTCGCGAACCAAAAATCGGAGGTTCGGGCCATCTCTGGAGGTCACGTATACATAATTTGATAACAAACTGGATGCACAGCAATCCATTATTCTCAAGGTGAGCCTATGGCTTTTTTTTTGCAGTTCATTCAGATAGGGGCTGGTTAGTGGTAGGAGTAGGTGGCGGGTGGTTAGGATTAAGGCTTAACACACACCATATAGCCTTGGTTGTACAGATTTATTAAATCTATGTAGTGTAAGGGCAAACCAATTGAAAATACTCTGAAAGGATTGTTGACATGTTCTTATACTATATGAAATTGGTAAGATTGTATGGTGTGTACAAGAAGGATTCGCAAAACCAGATGAGGTAGGTGAAAAAAGCTGGTATTTTTACTGAAGACTCCACATGAAAGAGGACAATAAAACCACAGGATCCTTTGATTTTGTTGTGTCCTCTTTCATGTGGAGTCTTCAATAAAAATACCAGATTTTTTCACCTACCGCGTCTGGTTTTGCGGATCCTTCTTGTTTGCTATAATGGATTGGTGTGGCTGACCAGATCCTGCACTGGCTGGTAAGGTTCCAATGGGGGTTTCAGAGCGTTTATGAACTTTGTTTGCCATTGCATGGTATGTGTTGAGCCTAAAAGCAGTTGAGGTTAGGTTAGGCATAGTTAGCAGAGGGTTCAGGTAAGAGGGCACAGTGGGTGATAGTAGAATATTGGTTAAATTACTGATATTTTACTATTGTGGATAATAGAGTATCGGTAAAATTACTGTCATTCTGTTATTGTTATTTCATGTCTATTAGGGTTATTTTTGCACCCATTTTCCTCACATCGCTAGTAGATACATTATATCTTTGCCTAACACTAAAGGTCTATTTGCACTAGAGTTAAAAACAGGGAACACCAAGAGCCCCAATAGTGTAATTTGTACTGGACAAGGTGGCAATAAGTTTGTATTGCTAGATACTCACAAGTCGGGGTCACCAGCAGGCAACCACTGTAAAGGCAGGTGGGGAGATTGTCCTGACCCCACTCAGGATTAAGAAGTTGCTCTCTGTAGACAGGAAGAAAGGGTAGCAACCCTCCACCAAGGGTGGACTCAAAATTGTATACAATGAACAGAGGCGCCAAAAGTATAAGATTAGATTAAATGAGCTTAAAAACCAACTTAAATGGCAAAATTGAAGGAGGAAGTGGTGGTCTTACCTCGCCATCAAAAATAATTCCACCCTCCCTCCATCCACCTCCATGATTATCACCAACAATGACCTTTTACCCATCATCACAACAGATGAGAACGAAATCCAAGTAGAGAAATACAACAAAACTCATTTGAGGGGTAAATCCCGGTTTTACCCCACTGCTTCCAAAGGCAACTTTATTTCCACTTTCTATTCCCTAGTCCTAGATGATCTGCAATCCCTACAACAATACACCCCCACCATTAAACCCAACCTTACTCCCAAAGAAAACTCCGCCCTCAAATCACTGCTCAAAGACCGTCAATTGGTTATCACTGGCTCACTTGCAATATTACATCACTATATACTAACATTCCCCACCAGTTTGGCCTAACAGCCATACAATTCTACCTTTCTACAGTTCCCTCTATGCCATACGACCAACAACAGTTCCTCTTACAATGTACAGAATTTATCTTGAACAATAATATTTTCTCATTTAATGATAAATATTACCACCAGATCAGCGGCACAGCGATGGGCAGTCCATTTGCCCCCTCGTATGCAAATCTTACAATGGGTTACATAGAATTACAATTATTCCAGAATGACCATCCTTTTAAAAATAACATTATACTCTATAAACGATATATTGATGACCTTTTCTTCATTTCGAAGGGCGACACCACACTAATCCCCTCCTTCATAACATTCCTCAACAGCAATAAAGCCGGCCTCTATTTCACTTCCCAACATCACCCCACCTCCATCGATTTTCTTGACTTAACCATCTTTCTAGAACATGACAAAATCAAAACAAAAACCTTTTTTAAAACCGTAGATGCCAATAATTTCATACATTTTAACAGCTTTCATCATCGCTCCTGGACCCAGAATACTCCCTACAATCAGTTTCAACGTATCTTCAGGAATTGCACCGACCCACACGATTACAATATACAATCCGACATCCTACCTAAGAAATTTTCAGATAGAAAATATCCTAAAAAACTTGTTCGCGATGCCAGACACAAAGCCAAAATACCGCCCCCCACCACCCAGAACATACCCAGCACCGATGTCCCAAATAACCCCCCACCTAGATTCATAACCAGATATTGCAAAGAACATCAAGCATAAAATCTATATTACACAAACGCTGGGATATTCTCCTCCAGGATCCATACCTTAAACCAATATTACCCACCCGCCCCCTCATCACATACAGACAAGCCCCAAACCTTCGTAACCTTTTAGCTCCCAGCAAACTACGTTGCAATAAAACTAACCATACACCTGTTTCCAATCCCCCAAAGCCGGGCTCATGGTCCTGCAGCCAGACCCGTTGTGCAGCATGTAGATTTGTACTGAACACCTCCACTTTTATGTCCAATACCACTGGTATCCAATATAGTATAAAAAGACATATGTCTTGCCAATCCAAATTCATCATTTATCTGATCTCTTGTGCCTGCCATCTCCAGTACGTAGGCAGAACCACACAGGAGGCACGTAGCAGAATAGGCTAACACAATATTCTTAACAAATTCCCCCTGCACAGTATTTCACGTCACTTCCACCAGATTCACCACGGGGACCCCAGCACCTTCACCATCACCCTAATAGATGAAATTAATGCAACAGAACCAGCGGCCTATGACAAACTGAAAAAATTGGAGATGTACTGGATCCAAACCCTCAGGACGCTAGTTCCTGAGGGTCTCAACGAAGTTTTAGAAAAAATCTATTGAATTATTACTGTCCACAGTCCGTTAAGACTTTTTAACTAGTCCTCTCTCTTATTTCTTTCTATATTTTATATTTACATTTTTATAATTTTTATATGATGTTATATGATATGCACTGTATATAATTTTTTCATATAATTGGCTTTATACTAAATTATCAGTCCAAACAGCTGTTGACAGTCAACAACTCCCTTATTTCCCAAACCCTCCCCCTCCTCTCCTCCCCCTTTTTGTCCCCCCCCCCTTCCCCCATAAAATCCTCTTCCTCCTCCCCCCCCCCCCCCCCCCCCCACACACACACACATTTTTCTTCTTCTTAGGTATTCTTTCCTAATTTAGGTAACTATTCATTTTTATATATGTATCAATTAATTTTACATCTTACATCTTTACACATCCTTGGAGTGATACCAGCAAAACCTTTATTACCTTTAGTTTAGTCACTCCTTATCCAGGACAAATACCTGATACTGAATACACTATTATTTGTTACTAAACACCTACTACTTCAATCCATATGCAGCGCATGGATGTTGCATTAGATCAGTTAAAACAATCACTCATTTGCTGCAATTTCTCTGCATTGCCAGGTTTGGCTATGGGTTGTTCCGAGATACATTTGTTCTGAGATTTGTTTTATTATTGACATACTGAATATACAAAATCCATAGTTTTGCATTTGAACTCAATTTATTGAGTTAATTGAGGGAACCATATGCATTGCCATGTTGGGCTATGTATATGTGTTTTTCCAAGATACATTTATTCTGAAATTAATTAAATCATGGGCTTACCTTATATATTTATTCCATAGTTTTGCATTTGAACTCAATTTATTATATTGAAATCACTATTTTTGAATATTATATAATAACACATTTATGATTGTACGAGTGTATTCATACTTTGGTCTCTGGCATTTTCAGTTTGATACTCCTCCCTATATTGCCTGATGAAGCGGGGTTGAACCTGCGAAACGAGTTGCATTTCTTTTTGGAGTTCCTAATAAATGTGTTTGACTGTCTGAATCACAGTCATTGTCGTGTCTGCTTGAGGGAGGTAAGACCACCACTTCCTCCTTCAATTTTGCCATTTAAGTTGGTTTTTAAGCTCATTTAATCTAATCTTATACTTTTGGCGCCTCTGTTCATTGTATACAATTTGCACTAGAGTGACTATCCGGTGATTCCCCGAATATTAACCATATGGCAGTGATCTCACTGTCACGATTGCCGCCGATCGCGGGTGATTCGTGATTAGCGGCAATCACTAAATGCATTACCTGCAGCATTTTGCCTTGATTGCGGAGCAATCGCGATACAGTGCTTAAAAAAACCCTGATTGTGTTCGTCGAGAATCACGAGAGTGTACAGTGATTTTGCCATGCTAATCACGGTAAAATCACCCGCGCAAAATGGTAATGCTAAGCGCTACCGTTTTGCCACTTTCAAGTGTGAATGGGCCCTAACTCTCCCTTATCTATGCCTAACCCTAGCCACCCCACACTAATCTTCCCCAATCTATACCTAGCACAAATAGGCACCGCCACTGGCACCCATATAAAATGTCGCTAATAGTGGCTATAACAGTAAATTTGGGAGCCGGAGTCGCCCGATAAAATAACGTGCACTGGGACCACCCACTATAGAAATTTAGGCTGTAAATAGCTGGTGCCGTGGCATTTTTATATTTAAAGCTGTTATATTTATAGCCGCAGTTTCTATAGTAAGCAGTCCCATCACCCACTATTCTTTTGGGCAACTCTGGTGCCCAAATTTACTGTTATAGCCAATATTAGCAGCGTTTACATGAGCGTCCATAGCAACACCCAAACATATCGCACGCACTGTGCCCAAATTCACACCTCACAGCAGCTCCTGTCACCATAGAACACAGATGTGAGGTAACACAGCACTGCTGTGAGAGAGGCACGGTTAGGGGGAGCCCACACTTGTGTCCATGGAAAACACCAGCATTTTCTCGTGATCATTTTTTGCATCCGTTACGCATTTTTGCATGCCCATCATCCACCATTGTTGACATCTGCTCAGGGCTGTGGAGTCGGAGTCGTGGAGTCGGAGTCATGGAGTCGGGCAATTTTGGGTGCCTGGAGTCGGAGTCGGGAAAAAATGCTCCGACTCCTAATGAATTTGTAACTGTAATTAAAATAGAAAATATGATAAAATGTTCTATTTCTCAGATAATAGTCATTAAAAATAATGTATATATACAGTATATATACAGTAATAGCTGTGCTTAGTCCACAAAAATGAAATAAACCAATCAAAATTAGTTACTTGTGCTGCTTCAATAAAGCAGTCCCCGTATTTTTAAGGTCAGATATACATATCTGATTGTGACTGTATATATGATGTGTACACAGGCATCTCTTATATATACTAAATAACATCTATGCTGTAAGAATAAAGCCTCATGTGTAGCTGTGTCACTAATAGAGATGGTCAACGAGATGGAAATAATTCTGCATTGATGCTGATTTATGCAAATGTATGCACTCCCTTTGCTGATGAAATCAAATAATGTGATATGTTATTAAAATTTGGTTTGGTGACTACAAATTAAAGGGTAACTGAGACGGATGAAAAGTAAAGTTTTATACATACCTGGGGCTTCCTCCAGCCCCCTTCAGGCTAATCAGTCCCTCCACCACCCGGATCTTCTGCTATGAGTCCTGGTAATTCAGCCAGTCAGCGCTGTCCGGCCGCATGCCGCTCCCACAGCCAGGAACATTCTGCACCTGCGCAATAGTGCTGCACAGGTGTAGTACGCTCCTGGCGGCGGAGTGTGTGCATGCGCACTACGCCTGACTGGCTCAAGTACCTGGACTCCTAGCAGAAGATCCAGGTGGTGGAGGAGGACAACGAGGGACTGATTATCCTGAAGGCGGCTGGAGGAAGCCCCAGGTATGTATAAAACTTTAATTTCATCTGTCTCGGGTTTACTTTGTTACACAGTAGTACTATACTCTACATATGCACTCCCCACAGAGCTGCAGGGAATCCACTGAGAATGCTGTGCACATTGAACACAGAGGTGTTGTCTGTTTACAATCTCCTCATTCCCCTGCAGAGTACCTGCACATCATTCTTACATGTACCCACACTTACATTGCCTAGGGCCTGATAGATGTTCTTTGTTCCGGTTTGTACCTTTTACAAGTACTCTTACCAAGGACTAGTTTTAGTCTAAAGGGAATAAATATAGTAGTCTACATATCCTTCTCACTTCAGTTGTCTTGTAAAATTCCTAAGCATTGGCAGTTAAGAGACGAATTTCATGTTATATACTTTTAATCAACAAAATTGTAATATGCAAATTAGAGAAGTCGGAGTCGTGGAGTCGGAGTCTGAGTTGGAGTCGGTGGAATCCTAAACGTCGGAGTCGGAGGATTTTTGGACCGACTCCACAGCCCTGATCTGCTACCAGGAGTCTATAGGAATTTTACACACATTGCAATTTCATGCAGTGGGAAATCAGTTTTTGTTACGGGCACCAATCGTGGCCGGAAAACGAACAAGTGCGCACATCGCCATTGAGAAGCAACAAGTAAGATTTCGCATTGTGCAAAATTGCACGCACATTTCAACAAAGCCTCACTAGTTGCCTAACATTGTTAGTGGCTGTAACAGTCATCAATCAAGTATAGGATAAGTACCCATGTGAAGATGAATCAAATCGGAACAGCGGCGACCTGCGATCGTGCCCCGGTCCATCTTCCCTGCCGCAGTAAGGAACAATCCTTAAAACAATCACAGTTAAATTTATCACAGCAGGCAATGGGGATCTAAACCATCAGTCACACAGTGATCTGTCATAATGGTTGAGATCGCCGCACCTCGCTCAAGATAGTTTAATTAATTTTAGTTAAACAATGTTACAAACACAATTTTACAAAAAAAAGTCACCCGTCGTAACAAAAGTTGCTGCAAAAATTGTGTCATAGGTACAGACCTAAAGACACACTGATTGATTTAACGGCCCAATGATCCCTTGCACCAATCACTGCTGCCTTGGTGGGAAGGAAGGTGAGGCTTTGGGAGCTCTCATGAACATATACAGTATATGTATATATATATATATATATATATATATATATATATATATATATATATATATGTACAGTATATCAGCACTTATCACAACAAAATTATCTATACCTTGTTTTTTTCGTCACCAATAAGGGCCCGTTCACACTGCACGCGTTTCCAGCCGCGTTTTGGAAACGCGTGCAGGAGGCCGACACGCATGACATCAGACAGTGCATAGAGTGCACTGTTTGATGTTCACACTGCATGCGTTCCGGACCTGTGCGGTCCGGGAACGCATGCTGCACGCAGATTTTGACAAAACGCGTGGCTGTCCCATTCACTTTTCAGTGATGGGATCAGCCACGCAACGCACACAAACGCGGATGGCCACGCGTTCGTACGCGTTGCGGTCCGCACGCGTTCCGCACGCATGGCCATCCGCATTTGTGATCTGAACGGGCCTTTAGGCTTTCTCTGGGTGGTTCATTTTGCTAAGAATTATTGTATTTTAAATGCATTTTAACAGGAATAACATAAAAAAAATTGAAAAAAAATCATTATTTCTCAGATTTCAGCCATTATAGTTGTAAAATAAATCATGCTACCATAATTAAAACCCAGATATTTTATTTGTCCATCTGTCCCGGTTACTACACAGTTTAAATTATGTCCCTATTACAATGTGTGGCGCCAATCACTGCAGCCACATGGGTCAAGGGATCACATGAGACCACATCACATAACTGATCACTGCTGCAGTTTGGGGGTCACGTGAACGCAATGGGTACAGGAAGTCTATATATTATAATAATATACTTCCTGTATGTGTTTTGTGAATGATCGCTGTTACTTGTTGTAACAGCAATCATTCTTACTAAACAGGCTGATTCCGTGGACACGTCTCCTTTCACTAATCCCTCCTGCCTCTGGGGCCATCGGGATTGCGCATATGAGCAATGTGCACTGTGTGCGGATGTAGCAACTGCTGCCTTGACTCTCATGTCCATCCAGCTGAACTGGTTAATTCACTGGATTTCATTACCCTTCACTTTCACTTCTGCTTCATTAATAAAATTGTGGAAGCCTTCTGAAACAAGTGTACTTGACAGCATAACTCTCATTTTTCTGAATTCAAGCAGTACATTATTGTAATCTAAGTGCAAAGGTTATTCCGTGTAACACAAAATCATTTGCAAAACAGGAAGCACTGCTCACGCTTTCCCTTTCCTGCTGTTTCATTTGTGACATTTTGGCAGATTTTACAATCAAAACGTATTCATGTGTATTTATATGGTTTTAGCAGACTACTGCAGTGACTCATCTCACAGAAGTCCTCCTTATATTTAGAGGTTTTTCCATAAACCTTCAATGATGAGTAAACTACTACTGGCATATATTTTCTACTACGCTGTAATTTTAGTCATACAAAATTATTCATTGCATGATGACCAGCAAATGATTTTATAGATTACTATAGTAATGTTTTGACTACCTGGCGGTTGTTCAGTATCTCTGAGCTTCTACCTCATCATTTCTGGATTCCATCTCACATTTTGTAACAGCCAGTTAGGTTTAGTTCTATAAACATGGTAGACGGACTTTATCAAATCACCTGATTTTAAGGGAAGACAACTGAATTAAGACTATGGAGGGCTAGACTACTTTATTCTGAGAAGTCTGATATTATTTATTGTCTTTCAGGTCCCTCCTGTTTTGTACGTATTAGTACTAGTACTCTGAAGGTGAGTTGGGTGCTGGGAGAGTCGAATGATGGCGGCTGCCGCTAATCTCCCCGACGGCGTTAAACACTTTTCCCCTCCGAGTTGTCGCAACTCGGAGGGAGGTGTTATTTGGGATCCAGTGATCGCTGGAGCCCTGAGTTACTGAGTGTTGTGCACTGAAACCACCTGCTTCACTTGTGTTCCCTGTTGGCGGGGCTCTTCTCTCACCAGCCTCACAGAAGTTTCCCCTTAGTGCCAAAACACAAGTTTTATGTAACAGAAATGGACAGAAACAGCTTTCCCTATACTGTTTTAGCCTGCTCTATAACCAGGCACAGACTTGTTCACAGGAAGCTTGATTTCTGAATGCACTTTAAAGAGGTGAAGAAGACAAAGTAGTGGGGTCTGAAATTTTTGAATAGGTGTAAAGCTGCAGGTAGCACACATTTCTAAATTAGAAAATGCAGTGGCAAAATACTTATAATGTACAGAATTTACCAGCTTCAAGTTTTAGTTTTGTTGAGCTTTAACTTCCCAACGACCGCGTCACACCGATTGGTGTAAATGCGGCGGCAGCCCCAGGACCGCCTAACGCCAATTAGCGTCAAGTCCTGGGGCGGGGACTTGCAGGAGATCGCGCGCGTAGATACACACGCATCTTCGCTTGAACGACTGAGCTCTACTCCGTCATCAGTCTCCCACAGCGATTGCCGCTAGGAGACTGTTAGACGGGGAAAAGGCCATCTATTTACAGTGTACAGCGCTGCGATCTACGGCATGTGACACGGCTGTCCCCCTAAGAGGCAGGAGAGCGATCGGCTCTCATAGGTTGATGTCTATGAGAGCCGATCACTAGGTTTGGCTGGCAGGAGAGGGAGGGCGGGGTTTAAAAATACATAGTAAAATGTATTTAAAAAATGAAATAAAATTCAATTTTTTTTCACAAATATAAAACAAACAAACAAACATTGGGGGAGCAATCAGAGCCCACCAACAGAAAGCTCTGTTGGTGGGCAGAAAAGGCGGGGGAATAACTTGTGTGCTGAGTTGTACCGCCCTGCAGCGAGGCCTTAAAGCTGCAGTGGCCTAAATAGCAAAAAATAGCCTGGTTACTAGGGGGTGTAAGCCTACGGTCCTCAAGTGGTTAAGTACCAGTAAGCTGAGAGGGACATGACAGACAACGTTAACTAAAATCATTTATCGCTGCTAATGCATGCTGTGGGATGCAGGTGGCATACTGGGAACAGGTTATTGATTTATGAAGGAAATTGGCTGGCCATCACTTTGGACCCCAAGGTTTCCCTCCTAAGTGTAGTACATTAAAATGTTCATGTCAGGGATCTTCTTCCACACAAGCAAAGTGTTTATAGTTAGATAGCTACCCAATGTTCCACCCACGCTGGAGAATTAGACTGGGTTGGTTAACGCCTCCCTCCCATAAAATAAACTTATTTATGGCTACATGAAAAGCCACCCAAAGTTTGATAAAGCCTGGAAGGTATGGTCCACAATCCAAAATGTAAATCGAAAATCAAAATAAAAACGATTTTCAAGTTATCGCTGCTAAAGATGACTCTAAAAGCTATTGAACTGAGTTAGTTTTGAACACATCTTCATTTTGGCTTCATTTTTCTGCATCAGGTCCCTTGTTGTAATTTATAGTTAAACATACAGTTTAAAGTTGATACAAGAAAAAAAGGGGAGTCATTGCCAATGCCCTCCTTACATATATCATATATTACATTCTCCCCCCTATTTTATATCCTTCCTATTACCTTATTAGGTAACGTAGCCTCTCACCTCATCTCTCCAACCACCACAGCATTCCAGGTTTCAAGATTGCAAGAGGATCCCAGAATTGCAAACACAAATTGCATGCATTTTGCGTTGAATTTTTGCATTTGGTTTGCATTTGCACTTTGCAAACAGTGGTTGAGGTTTAGCTTACAATAAGCAAGTTGCCTAAATGTGCACATCCTGAAACTAAGGTTCAGTACACACTAGGCTCACTGACACATACACTGTCAACCTCAACGGAACAAAACACTCACAGATCAATCTTTCAGACATTTCCGTTTTATTGGAAATGTCACAATAGCATTGTACTTCTGTTTAAAAAAGTGCACGCCGTGAGTTTGCATTTTGCCACTTCAAGAATTAGACATGTCAGCACATGTCTGAAGGGGCCCTATTTTTAACATAGGATCCGTGACATGTCCATTGCTCTGTTGTGGTCCATTCTGTGAATTGGACAGTTTTTGATGCAAGTGTGAACCATCCCCAATACTTAAAGGGGAGGTCCGAGCTAATTAAAAAAAAAAGTAAATAAAGTTTTTCTTACCTGGGGCTTCCTCCAGCCCCTGGCAGCTGTCCTGTGCCCTCGCCGCAGCTCAGCTCCCAGCCGGTGGCCCGGGGTCCCCTCCGGTGTAGATGCCGACCTCGCCAGGTAGGCCTCTACTGCGCCTGCATGAGCGCCGCTGTCAACAGGCAGTGTTTGGCTTGTGGTGGTTGCGTCATCATCACATGCTGATCACTAGAGCAAGCTGTACGGCTGTGAAGGAGGTCAATCCTTGCGGGCATGGTGGAGAGGTAAGCCCACTGCAGATAAATACCTGGGGGGGGCCAGCATCCACAAGGGGGAGGGAGATGAGGCACACGGCAGAAGCGGGCACATTACACACTTGTGGGGAACACATGCAAACATATTGAGAAGGTATGGGGGAGGAAGTGGAGCAGGGGTAGGGAACCTATGGCTCGGGAGCCAGATATGGCTCTTTTAATGGCTACATCTGGCTCACTGACAAATCAGTAGGGGTTGATTCACTAAGCTACACTGCTCAAGCAACGCAGCTTAGTGTAGCAGTGCAAATAACATTTTCAATGTAGTGCAAGCTACTGCTGTAGCATGCACTACTAACTTACTCACGGTCCCCCCCAAAACGAACAGCTGCTCCAATTGTCCCATGCTGAATGCTGTCAGGTCCAGTGACTTTGTAAAACGAGATCCCTGCACTTTGATTGGCCCAGTAGGCTGTCTGTCACTTGACAAGCAGCCTATTGGGCCAAAGTGCAGTGATCTCATCCTACAAAGTGAATCAACCCCTAAGTCACCTAGCTAATTGTACAAGCTGTTAGTAGGTATTTCTCCTGTCTGGCTCTCGGGGAAATTGCTGATGTTGCTGAAACCCAAGAGCAGCTGAAGACGTGTCTGACACTTCCGCTGCCCGGCCGATCAACTGTATACACATCACCATGGCAACAGGGACATGAGCCCTACTGTCCCAGTTTGAAACATATTGTATGGCTCTCACTGAATTACATTTTTAAATATGTGGCGTTTATGGCTCTCTCGGGCAAAAAGTTTCCTGACCCCTGGAGTGGAGGCACCAGGGGAGTCAGGCACACTATACAAACACAGGCAGGGAATTCCCAATGTGGTGGCGGGTCGGCGGTTTGTATCGGTGGGCATTCGTAAGTTGGGTATTCCCTGCCTTTGCCATATAAGGCGCAGGGACTTTTTCTCCACATTTTTTGGGGAGAAAAAGAGCGTCTTATATGGCAGGAAATACGGTAATTCATGAATTCCATTAAAGTCAATGGGCAAGCTTTAAAGGTTAATAGCAAAGCCCCTACACTTGTTAGAACTACCAAATTTGCTAGGTATGTATAGGAGGACAGTGGCAACAAGGGAAAAAAGTTCCTTTGGGTTTTTGCAGAAAATCGCGATTACAGAAGACAAATTGCAAATTTGCATGATGGACATCATACAGAACACAGCGGAAACAGTAGGCCATGGGAGCAGGAGACCACATGATGAACTGGATAACATCTGAAATGAATGCCACCAATATAGGTGTCCAGAAGTAGTAGCATGGTGACATTAGACCCAAGGATGGAGGGCCTGAGATAGAGCATGGGTCAGCAAGAGCAGAAGCAGTGCATGGTCTCGGGTCAGCTATCGCCAGGGAGACTGTATTGCTAGATGGCAGCATGAGCTGGGTGAAGTGCACCAGCAATCCCATCCAGAAGTATACATACAAGGTGCATCAATGGAGTACTGATAGTGAAAAGTAGCAGCAACAGTAGCAGCAGAAGGCAGTGGACCTTGCGCATTGACCGCATTGTTAGATGACAACATTAGCTGGGTGGACTGCATCAGCAATGCCACGCAGAAATGTACATAAAAGTTGTATCAATGGAATACTGACACTGAGAGGTGGCGGCAGCAGGAGGAGGTGATAGGTCCTGAGAAGGAGCGTTGACCACGTGCTAGCTGGCAACATGAAATGGCTGGAGTGCATCAGCAATGCTGCCCAGAAGTGAACATACAAATATATGAAATATTAAAGTAAAAGTAGGAAGGTCAGACCAAGATGGTGTGTGCGCTCGCACAGATGCTGTGGTCTGTGCTCCAGGAAGTGGTAGGAAGGTAGATGATAATGCTAGTTTGCATAATGAACTGGATGACATGAATGCCGCACATTAACCTTACAAAACCTAGCCTAAAAATTAGTAAAGGCAATGATACCTATCAGTGAGGAGCCGCTGGAGGATTTCATATGCGGTTTTCTGGCCTCCCGGAGCCATCAGAAATGTAAAGTAGTTTGCTAGCAGGCATCCATGGCAAGCATGACGTTGGCAATGACTGAGCTAATTAGTACAAAAATTAACTGAGGTAGCCAGAGCTGACAGTGTGTTGGTGGTAGCCACAGACTCAGCACAGGAACAGTGGAAAGATGGAAGATCTATCACTGCTATACAACTAATTACTAATTAGGAAGTCATCAATTAGAAAATAGTACAAGAGAAAAGCAGGATCCAAGTCCAGTATACTAACCACCTGAACTGCAGTTCGCATCCATGGAAGCAAAGTTTTTCTTTTTGTAGGTTTTGCTCACTGCTACTTGTAAAACTATTCCCAGTGTCACTCCAAGTGCGTACATAAGAGTGCCTGATAATTCAGCTCTTGATGATAGTTAGAATATCTGTAATATAATGCTACTGATATTATACTATTGGTTTTCATTACTTATACGAGCTGAGATGATTGAGGATTATTGCGATGCAATGCATACAGTAAAGCATACAGCACACTAACCCCCCCACCTATGTCTAATTAACTCCACCTATGCTTAACACTAAACTCCCTCTTACCTACACCTAACACTAACCTCCCCTTACCTACATCTATTACTAACCTCCCCTACTGTATTCTGTTTTGCGCACATGCTTGGTTTGAGCAATAATTTGTGCTAAACCTTGACTATGACTTCTACACCACAGTCTCTTGTCACTGGTGGGCAATCCCAGGGGTTGTGACCTGTTGGCCACCAGCAGTGTCAGACTGGGAGGTGGAAAAACTGAGGAAATCCACCTGCTGGCCATGCAGCAGAAGCCCTGTGTTATCACTCCCAATAGAAACATGCAGCAAGTCTTCACTGCGAGCAGCAACACCTGATTACTGCTGCTTGGCCAGCAAGTGGATTTCCCTAGCTTTACCATCTCCCAGTCCAACACTGGCAACAAGGCAGCAAAGAAGTCCATTGCTAGCCTAGTGCTAGCTAACAAATAGAAAACATTTTTTATTAAAAAAAAATCCCTCCCGCAGACGCAGCCACTGCATCTGCGTACCGCCAGGGAGGTTAAGCAATACCAGTTGCCTGGCTATCCCGCTAATTGTCTGTCTCAAATACTTTCAGCCATAGACCCTGAACAAGCATATGCAGATCAGGTGCTTCTGACATTATTGTCAGATCTGACAAGATTAGCTGCATGCTTGTTTCTGGTGTGATCCAGACACTACTGCAGCCAAACAGACCAGCAGGGCTGCCATGCAACAGGTATTGTTTAAAAGGAAATAAATATGGCAGCCTCCATATACTTGTCACTTCAGGTTCCTGTTAAGCATCTATTATACGCATAAAACAGGATTATATTTCCCTGTATTCTTTAACCTCTTTCCGCCCGCGTCACGCCGATGGGCGTGGCCGCGGCGGCAGCCCCAGGACCGCCTAACGCCAATTGGCGTAAAGCTCCGCCCCGCCTTCAGTCTCCGAGCGGCTATCGCTGCTCGGGAGACTGTTAGACGGCGTGATCGCCGTCTATTTGTATGGTGCAGCGCTGCGATCAGCAGCAGCGCTGCACTGGGGACAGCCGTGTGACATGGCTGTCCCGCTGGGGGACAAGAGAGCGATCGGCTCTTATAGGGTGAAGCCTATGAGAGCTGATCACTATGATTGGCTGGCTGGGTGGGGGGAGGGAACGGGTTTAAAGGAACAGGGTTGTTTTTTTAAAAAGACACAAACAAATAATGATTAAAAAAAAATAAACATAGGGGGAGCGATCAGACCCCACCAACAGACAGAGGAGAAAGGGGGGGGGGGGATCACTTGTGTGCTGTGTTGTGCGGCCCTGCAGCTTGGCCTTAAAGCTGCAGTGGCACATTTTACTGAAAATGGCCTGGTCACTAGGGGGGTTTAGCCCTGCAGTCCTCAAGAGGTTAATCTTGTACCTTATAGTTCGGTATATGTTTTGATGCTTGTTTTTCACTTACCGCATAGTAGTAGCAGTAGTAGTATTGTATCGTGTTAGCCATAAGTAAAAGCAAGAAGTTTTGAATCAGGATGATACCATTTATTGGGTAATTTAAAAGAATAGAAGTAAGCTTTTGGCTGTGCGGGTTTCCACCCAAAGCACATTACAGCCAAGCTATAAGGTGCAACCGTATATGTTCTGGCAGGGTGGACAAAGACACACCTGGATTACCATTTTCATTTAACAAGGTCACAGTCGTCTTACGACTGAGTCCCAAATCAGGAAAGCTATCATCATCCCCAAGACTCAGCTCCCGAAAATATAAGCAAAACCAGGAAGAGGTCTGTGATTGCAAAGGAACTTCACTCCATTTTACACAAGGTTTACAGACTGAGAAAGATATTCCCTGAACCTCTCCTCCTGGCATATCGACAGCCACCCAATCTAAAACAGATGATTGTCAGGCGTTCTTTGAATAAGCCACAATAGAATGGAACATCGCCCTGCAGACAAAAAAAGTGTGAGCCCTGCACACACATCTACTCCACTGACAGGATATCAATACAGGGTACACAACAGGAATACAAAATAAAAAGCACATTTTCCTGTGATTCCACTAATCTGGTATACCTGATCATATGCTAAATGCCCCACAGGTATTTATGTGGGAGAAAATGGACAAACTCTGCGCAAACGTATAAATGGACACTAGGGATGCTTGCTGGATTCCGCGGAATTCTGAATTCCGCGATTCTGGACGGAATTGGGCCAATTCCGATTCCGCCGGTCAGAACGGAATTGCTATACTTCTAAAACGGAATTCCGCAGAAATTAGAATTTTTTTTAATTCCGCAGAATTTTACGGAATTTACATTTATTTCCTCACCTGTCTATTTTCCCTCCTTTTCTCCCTTCCTCCCTATTCCTTCCAGGGAATTGTAGTATTTCAAAAGCCAGCTTACATACCGTGGCTTGGAATTGAACCCAGGCTGGGCTGGGCTGGGAATTGAACCCAGGTCTCAGTGTGTGGTAGGTATCTGACTTAACCACTATACCACCAACAACACTACATGCTGAAGCCAGCCTAGCATGTACCATTATGATCAATCCAAGAGAAAAAGTAGCGTGCTTAAGGATTTGTAGTATTTCAAAAGCCAGCTTACATACCGTGGCTGGGAATTGAACCCAGGTCTCAGTGTGTGGTAGGTATCTGACTTAACCACTATACCACCAACAACACTACATGCTGAAGCCAGCCTAGCATGTACCATTGTGATATACCCAAGAGAAAAATTAGCTCTCTCTCTCTAGGACTTGATGCCATTGAACTAATTTTTCAGCTTAAAACCATCAACGGATACCATCAGAATTTTCGGAATTCCGCCAGATTGAAAAAGCAATTCCGTTCTGACCAAACGGAACGGAATGACCAATTTCCGCCTAAAAATTCCGGAAAATACAATTCCGCGGAAAGCAGTGACCATCCCTACTAGAGAGAGAGAGAGAGAGAGAGATGAATCTACCTGGCTATCTGGGGTTCTCTTCGGACAACTGTTGAACCCAAAAGGCAAGGCCATGCCTGGCTACAAATCCTTAAGCAAGCTAATTTTTCTCTTGGATTGATCATAATGGTACATGCTTGGCTGGCTTCAGCATGTAGTGTTGGTGGTATAGTGGTTAAGTCATTTACCTACCACACACTGAGACCTGGGTTCAATTCCCAGCCCAGCCTGGGTTCAAATCCCAGCCACAGTATGTGAGCTGGCTTTTGAAATACTACAAATCCTTAAGCACGCTACTTTTTCTCTTGGATTGATCATAATGGTACATGCTAGGCTGGCTTCAGCATGTAGTGTTGTTGGTGGTATAGTGGTTAAGTCAGATACCTACCACACACGGAGACCTGGGTTCAATTCCCAGCCACGGTATGTAAGCTGGCTTTTGAAATACTACAAATCCTTAAGCACGCTACTTTTTCTCTTGGATTGATCATAATGGTACATGCTAGGCTGGCTTCAGCATGTAGTGTTGTTGGTGGTATAGTGGTTAAGTCAGATACCTACCACACACTGAGACCTGGGTTCAATTCCCAGCCACGGTATGTACACTGGCTTTTGAAATACTACAATTCCCTGGAAGATGAGACCCTCCGGGAGGAGGGAGGAGGGAATAAGAAGAGAGGGAGGAAGAGAAAAAAGGACTAAGTGAACAGTTAATAGGGACTATGGGCTACCATATAGGATAAACAAGGTTACTTTAGCGATTTTTTTCAATTTTTTCGACGGAATCCAGAATTCCGCAGAATTTTTTACAAATCCGGCGGAATTTTCATAGCAACGGAATTTAACACTGACGGAATCCGTGATTTCTGGCGGAACGGAATTTGCCGGTTCCGATTATCCCTAATGGACACAGGCACACTATTAACAATGCCAAATCTGATATCCCAATCGCTACATATTTTCGTTCCAATGGACAGAGCTTAAATGATATGCCCTAAAGGGTGGCTTCAAATCATCGAAAGAAAGATTAATATCACAGACACAATTTATAAATTGGTTCTAAGCTGTGGACAAAAGACTTGAATAAGGACAAAAGTGTTTTAGATTGGTATGAGGTTGATGATATTTAACGCCATAACTCTTTCTCAGCCTAGGCAAATATACCATCCAGCTAAAGAAAAAAGAAAAGAGGAGCGCTCTCTGGTGCATTAACTTTTTAATACACTTCTTGTAAAAGGTAGAATAAAACTTACAAAATCTAAATAAAAACAAGGCTCATCACACTGAGAAGTGTACATCACCGTCTCCCTCAGATGGTAACACCGCTACGCTCCACACTGTGGCCAATAGTGAGGGAAATCCAAGAATTGAGAGCGCCGTCGGGATCGGGGGTTCACGGAATAGTATTGGCAGCTGCCCTGCGCCTATTGCGTCATGACGCGTTTCAGCGTTCCACGCCTTTGTCAGATGACACAATGGCGCAGGGGACGCAAGTATATATGCGTCCTGTAACCAGCTAACCGCACAGGAGCACTTAACAGGCTCCTACGGCGGCTGCTACAAGACACAATTGTAAGTGCGCTTCAAGTGCGCTTCAAGCAGCGAAACAGGCTGGATATCTACTTGGTGCTTACGTGGGAGGGCTCAGGCCGGGATGGCAAACATACGCTAGTACCAACTGAGACTCCCCCACACTATTGGTAGCGTATAATACATGGTATTAAATCTAATCAGACACATAATAAAATATAGCGATAAAAAATACAAAATGAATATACAAATATATATAAACATTTAATACAACATCTATATCTCCAAAATCACAAAGATATTCTTTACACATGAGAAAAATTATGTATAAGAAGTCCCTTCAACTAGGTTCAAAAGATCGTTGGAGGTGGTGGACCTATGCAATTAATTGTAATAACTAAACCTGCAGTACATTCTGATATTGTTACTGACCCAGTAAAAATAAATATTTAAAAAGTGGAAAAAAAAACACCATCAGAGAGAACTCCCATATGGGCACTAAGTCGAGGGGTTAGTGTGAACCCCCCCCCCAAGTGAAATAGTCTTAATATATTTACCACCAAAGGCTCCAAAGGGATGACAACGTAAACAGAGTATAGTAGACAAAGTTCCAATACTCAACCCCTTAGAGGAGTAAGAGAGAACATCTAGAGTGACATCCTATAGTGATAGAGGCCAGAGACAGGGACCAGTCACATGCAGTGTAGAACATTAGATATATGTGGCAACTTCTAGCCACTCGTTTAGTCCTACTGGGGTTAGGGTATTAAATTTGAAAATCCAATATGATTCTCGTTCACAAAGCTTTTTAAATCTTAATCCTTTATTAAGGTTTTTAGCAATGACTTCTATACCCATTATTTTAACCACTTGCCGACCGCCTTGCTTATACCGTGCATCGGCAAAGTGGCAGCTGCAGGACCAGCTGCAGGCTGATTAATCAGGAAGCAGCCGCTCGCGCGAGCGGCTGCTTCCTGTCAATTCATGGCGGGGGGCTCCGTGAATAGCCTGCGGGCCGTCGATGGCGGCTCGCAGGCTAAATGTAAACACAAGCGGAAATAATCCGCTTTGTTTACATTGTACGGCGCTGCTGCGCAGCAGCGCCGTAAGGCAGATCGGCGATCCCCGGCCAATCAGCGGCCGGGGATCGCCGCCATGTGACAGGGGATGTCCTGTCACTGGCTGCACAGGACGGATAGCGTCCTGTGCAGCCCCGATCACCGGGGATGAGCAGGTAGGAGAGGGAGGGGGGAATTTCGCCGTGGAGGGGGGCTTTGAGGTGCCCCCCCCCCCCGCAACTAGCCTGCCCACCAGAGCGATCAGACCCCCCCTGCACACCATCCCCATAGGGGGGAAAAAAGGGGGGCGATCTGATCGCTCTGCATGAAACCTGATCTGTGCTGGGGGCTGCAGAGCCCACCCAGCACAGATCACAAAAAATAACGCTGGTCCTTAAGGGGGGGTAAAGGGTGGGTCCTCAAGTGGTTAAGCTATCAACCTGCCCCTCATGGACTTCCCGAAAATGTCTAGGGACAGTATGCTTTATGCATCCACCTTGTATTTTCCTCTTATGTTCACCTAATCTTTGTCTCAAGGCCTGGTAGTTCTACCCACATAATATTTATTTGGATATCCACACGAAAGTAGATAGACCACAAAGGAGGAGCCACAATTGATAAATTATTTTAACTTAACCACCTCACCATTGGCATCTGTGAAATTAGAAACACGATGTCGAATAAAGTTGTAACACTCACACCGTTTTTTTTTACATCTAAAATTTCCTAACTGTGCAAAAAAGGAAGAAGAGGGTCCTTCTGACTGACATATACCAATATTACTTGGTGCAAGTTTGTTTTTAATAGATCTCGCCTTTTGTAAAATTACCTCTGGATTATCAGGTAATTCATTTTTCAACCATGGGTCCTGTAACACAATATGCAAGTTTTTCTTGACAATATTTTTCATCCTCATTGCACTTTTAAAATAGATGGTAACAAAAGCAGGACCTCTTTCAGAGTTTCCATGTGTTCTAATCTTACTGGATGTATGCTCTTTTCCTCCACTTCTATTCCTATCAACTTTCTTAAACTAGTCAATCACACTAGTAATATATTTATTTTTATATCCCTTTTGCAAAAACTTATTAGCTAAAACCTTACTTTGTTCTTCATAGTCTTTGTCCAATGAGCAATTTCTTCTCAAGCGGCAAAAACTGGCTTTTCAGTGTATTTTGGATCCATCTCGGATGATGGCAGCTTGACACTTGTAGATAAGAATTGCCAGCTGTTGGCTTAAAATGTGTTTTAGACTGAATACAATTGTTTGTGTCATCTGCCATTAGTGTAAGATCCAAAAATACGATACTCTTGTTATCTATTACATGAGTAAAAAGCAGGTTAAAACTATTGTTATTGCAATATTCTACAAATTGTTAAACTCCTCTTTGTTGCCATTGCCATCCCAAACAATTAATATATCATCGATAAATCTGGTATAAAATACTAAATGCTTCTTATATGGATTGTCACCCCAGATGAAAATATTCTCCCAAAACGCCATATATAAACTGGCAAAACTCGGGGCACATCCCATCACCATAGACGTACCGCATGTCTGCAAATAAATCGAATCCATAAAAGAAAAATAATTATGAGCTAAAGCACACCTGAGTAGGTCAATAAGAAAATTAATCTGCTCTGGGGGGAGATCTTGATAAACACCAAGAAAATATTTTGCTGCCTCTAGCACTTTCTCATGAGGTATATACGTATATAATGAGGTCACATCCAGGGAAGCCCAGTGGTAACCGTCATCCCACCTATAATCAGAAAGCAGATCAAGTACATGCTGGGAATCCCTGGTGTATGCCTCTGTACTCACAACACAAAGCTGTAAAAATGGTCCACATTTCCACAAGACGAGATGTTCTCAAGTAACCCCACCCCCCCCCCCCCACACACACACGCACACACGCACACACACACACTCACACACACACACACACACACACACACACACACACACACACACACACACACACACACACACACACACACACACACACATTCCGGCAACTATAGGTCTTCTGGGTGTTTTTTTAGTACCCTTATGGATTTTCGGAATTATATAGAAGTATAGAGTCTGAGGATATAATGGTTCAAAAAACTTTTTCTCCTCTATATTAAATAACCAATTTTTATAAGCATTATCAGTGACAACAATCAATTGATTCTTGTAATCATCAGTAGGGTCAAAGGTCAGCTTGATATAAGTGGACGAATCCGCTAATAATTTCAGACCCTCATTTTTATAATCATCATAATTTCAAAGCACAATACCCCCTCCCTTGTCAGCTTGTCTGATTATTAAATTCTTATCAGCAGACAAACCTTTTAAAGCCTCTCTTTCTGATCTACTCAGATTATGTTCTTTCGGCCTTATATTACTGGAACACACTTCTTTAAGTTGTTCCAGAACAGTTTTATAAAAAGAATTAATATATTGGCCTTTATGATGGGTGGGATAAAACACTGATCTGGGCTTAAAGGATCAGAATCGAGATCAGGCTCGGCAGTTTCTCGCTGGAGATCTTCTAGATCCTGCAGAGCCTGCTCATCTCTAATATCATAAGACTGTTGCCAATAAGTAGACTTTCTTCACTGGAGCTAAGACAATGTGAGGATAGATTAAAAAATGTTATGGTTGAAAATTCGTCCTTAGAAGTTAACCCAATTTTATTTTTCCTTTTTTGGGTTTTCCTTCCTCCTCTGTTTCCCCTTCTGATTTTTCTAGGTGCCTCTTCACAGATTGCGGTATCTGCGAAGGATTCACCCCTAAAAAAAGAGTCTTGACGAGGATCTCTAATAACACTTCCAGAACTGATATCAGAGATTAAGCTACTATCCGTGGGTACTTGACCGTCATCAGCACTTGGAGTGGGGCCATCTATGGGGCCATTTGATTTACCTCCCGGGAGAGGAGGAATACTTCCTCTTTCCTCTTCAGTAAGGACATCTAGCGCCGCCTGGGGGATTTCTGTTCTTTTTGAATTATCATAAGTTCTTTCCCTAATTGGAGTCAAACCTCCACCTCCCTGCTTGTTCTTAGGAATTGCCAGAGGCGGGACAAGGTCCTTCAGCACCCAAGGCTGAGACACCAAAGTGCGCCCCCCATCCCTCCCACCCCAGCCGTCACTCACTGATAGCTATTAGACTTAGGCCCGTTTCACACTTGCGGTTTTGTAAAAACCGGAACGGATGTCCCGACCGCACCGGATCCGGACCGGACCTAATCCGTACGGTTCCTATCCGGATCAGGTCCGGATCCGGTCCGTTTGCATCCGTTTTCCGTGCGGTATGAACACGGTTGCGGTCCGGATCCGGTTTCTTAAAGAGATAACAACCTGTAAATACCTGGGGTCTTGGAGGTCAGCAGAAGCTCTGGGGTCATTGTTGGAGACAGGTGGACGTGTGGAGACCATCCGTGGATACAGAGACTGCAGTTGGGACCATGGATCCAGTCATTTTTTACTCGTACCTGGGAATTCTGTCCTTCCTGTTGTTCACCTACTACTATGTAGGGAGAAGGCCTCACCTCCTCGTTATCAGACATATTATCAGACATGTTGCTGCCAAAGAGCTCCAGCATGAAATCCCTGCTGCTCCACTCTGTGAACGCTGGGCCCAGGTGGTCCCCATCCAAAATGGGCACTAGAAAAAGCATAGGAAGTGGGGTAGAACGTCCGGTTTTTATAGCCAGTGTGTTGTGCGCTCTCCGGTTCTCATTGCTTTGTATTGGCTGGATGCAACAGTCTGGCTCCGCTCCGGATACGTCTGCCGGAGGAGCCGGACCAAAAAATAGCGCATGTTGGATCTTATGCCGGAGTCCGGATCCGGTCCGGCTCCGGTCCGGACGAAACGGACGCATGTGAACGGACGCATAGACTTTCATTGCTATGCCGTGCGTCCGTTCCGTCCGTTCCGCATGCGGTCCGGCTCCGGCACGGCGATTCCGGACGGCGACCGCTAATGTGAACCGGGCCTAAGAGGGCCACAGGGCCCCCAACCTCCCCAACACCTTAATCTCTAGTTATCTGGCTTACAGTCACTGTCATGTATCCCCTTTTCTTATTTCTTTCTGCTTCAAACACAAAAACACAATTGGGAATGACAGCTAACTGAATTGTGCGCCCCCTCCTACGCTGCGCCCTGAGGCTGGAGCCTCTCCAGCCTATGCCTCGGCCCGGCCCTGGGAATTGCACCCTCTAAAAGTTTCCGACTCATATACCTATTCATAAATTTGGGGGTGCTGGGATGGGTGTCATAGGATAATTTTTCCACTCTCTGGTGCCTGTTATCACTATCCTCACCTTTAAATTTTTTTTTGGGGGGGGGAGGGGGTCCTGTCCCTATTTCTATGGTGAACATTTCTGTGCATGTTTTCTTGATTATCAAAATTCCTCCTCGCTACTCCATTTTTCTGTGGAGAACGGGAAAGATTTTTATGGTGCTTTTTCCAATTACGTCCCCTTACTGTCCCCCATTCATCTGCATGGTGAGTGTTTTTGTCCAAAGCCTCTACTATCAAGTTCTGAACAGCCTCCATAGAAGATTGATCATTCTCTCTAGGTTGCTCTGGGTTAGGTACCACTCCAGAATCAGCAAGCTTAACTGATCTTTGAGGGTTTCCCCCTTCCCATTGATAAATATGACCAAAAGCATAAACCACTCTGTCCCTTTCGAATTTCTTAAGCTTCTTATTCAAAAGGTCTTTTTCAAATCCTTTCACCGAGGAGTCAATTTAATTGCTCCAACCATGAAATTCAACCCATTTTTTATAGCTCTCAAGTTCCATGAGGATGTCAGGAATAATGGCACAGGCTTTTTTAAGGTTTCTTTCCCTTTGCACCACCACAATGTATGTGGTGGTGCAATATTCTGCAGCTTCCTGCCACAATTTCTGTAAATCACTCTCAAGGAAATCACACCCTTTCTTATTACGCAAGCCTCTGGGAGAAATATGAAAGTCAATATATTCCTGTAAAAATGAAGAGTCTAACTAACCATTGAGTACATTCATAATTCTTGGCATCTTCCAACTCTCTAAATAATTTGATCATGTCATCAATTTTCTTTTTCTTTTTCACATCTTCATCCATATTAGATACAGTATGATTTTTATGTAAGAAAAACTATGCGGTTCAGCGACCACTTTAACATTGATTCATTTAAGTTGTTCATGAATATCACGTTTAAGTCTCACCACACTCTTCCGTCATGATGAAATCACTGCCCAAGTAGGTCTATCCGATAGTGCTGCAATGGTATCCCAGCAAAATGTCACAGTCAGTAACAAACAAATCCACAACTCCACTGCGCTCAATCAAATAAAACTTCCTCGGGGGCAGAGGCATCTCTGTCACCAGGCAACTATAAATTTTGGCCTGAAGCGCCGTGGGTGGGCGTGGGCGCCCTTTCGCCGCGCTGTGTGTGTGGTTTTTTTTTTTCCATTATCAGTTCGGCCTACTGGTCCACCCCCTCTCCCTCCCTGCCGCACGCTAGTTTGTTTATACGTGCGGCGCCGCCCCTAACTCCGCCCCCGCCTGTCACACGTGCTTGAAGGCACCGTGTGACGCACCAGGGACCAGTGCCTCCGCCGGCTGGCTACACTGCACACACACTATCTGTAGAGGCGACACCTCACAGTGAGTGCCCTCTGCTCTTCATAATTTTTTATATGCCCCCCTGGCTGGCCCTGAGTCCCCCCCCCCCCCAGGCCCACCCGCCCATAACACTTGGCACTGGCCACATACGATTCTTTCCTGGTGAACGCTGGCCACATTACGATTATTTCCTGGTGAACGCTGGCCACATATGATTATTTCCAGGTGAACGCTGGCCACATTACGATTATTTCCTGGTGAACGCTGGCCACATTACGATTATTTTCTGGTGAACGCTGGCCACATAAGATTATTTCCTGGTGAACGCTGGCCACATACGATTATTTCCTGGTGAACGCTGGCCACATAAGATTATTTCCTGGTGAACGCTGGCCACATAAGATTATTTCCTGGTGAACGCTGGCCACATAACATTATTTCCTAGTGAACACTGGCCACATTACGATTATTTTATGGTGAATCATTGCTGCGTTATAACTATTTTATGGTGAATCATTGCTGCGTTATGATTATTTTATGGTGAATTATTGCTGCGTTATGGTTATTTTCTGGTGAAAGATTGCCGCATTACGATTATTTTAAGTGAATCATTACCGCATTACTTTTACCTTATGGTGAAATATTGCTGCGTTACGATTATTTTACAGTGAAACATTGCTGCGTTACGATTATTTTCATCAGGGGGCACAGGTTTTCTCGCCTGGAGTGACAAGATTGGCTAGAGATGCCCCTGCTCGGGGGTCAAACTAAGCCTCCAATGAGTGCTGCTCCTTTATTTACTCTGGGACAGTAGTAAGTGTTCTGGCAGAAAGCAAAAGAAAAAAGGAGCGCTCTCTGGTGCATTAACTTTTTAATACGCTTCTTGTAAAAGGTAGAATAAAACGTACAAAATCCAAGTAAAAAAAAGGCTCATCACACTGAGAAGTGTACATCACTGTCTCCCTCAGATAGTAACACTGCTACAATCGCCTCCACACTGTGGCCAATAGTGAGGGAAATCCAAGGATTCAGAGCGCCGGCGGGATCGGGGGTTCACGGAATAGTATTGGCAGCTGCCCTGCGCCTATTGCATCAAATATAGCATCCACGCTGCTTGTAGCTAAAACTTGTGAACTCAGAATTTACGATACCTCTGTGACAGTCTGAGTCTCAATTGTGTGAGGATTGAGTAAACAAAGGGTCTTATCTATTAGTCATAAATCAGCTAACATCCTCTCACCCCATTTAGATGTCCTGTTTCATTTACGGCATCTTAATGACATGTATTTATGATTGCGAAAAAATCTATCTATTCCCTTTTGATGTATGTATATAGCTGTTGTTAACAGGATTAAAGTCTGAAGAAGTCTGCACTAGTGTGTGGCACACAACAGATAGATTCCTGTTAGATTCGACTTGACAGGCATCTGACAGAAATCTATCTGATGGTTGAATCTGCTGCAAATTTATAAGTGTATGGCCACCTTACTCTTATTCTTTTAAGTTAGCCAATAAATTGTATCATTCTCATTAAAAACGTCTTGCTTTTCACTTACCATAATTGTATTCCTCCTGTTTTTCCTCTTCCGATTCACTTCAATAAACCTAGTCACAGAAATCTATTGGAAAACTACCATGCTACTGCCTCCATGGTCAGTCATAGATTTTGTATTAATGGTAGCCCTTTGGAGTGTCAATCAGGGGCGTAACTAAGAGTCATTGGGCACCCCTGCAAAACGTTGGATGGGGCAGAACTGGCTCTGCAGACTTCTGCAGCATCACTTCAGTACAAAGCACTTGGGGAGGGGTAGAGAGGCTGGGGACAGGGTGCTGTACACAAGGCCCTGCTGAACACTGAATAGGGACTGTCTACAAATCTTTGTCTGCAAAACTTTGTATGATTCCAGTAGCTGAGCAGATGTAGTCATTAGAACAATTGTGCAGAAAACAGAAAGATTTTTCTCTCCGTGCCCTTAGTTTTCAATCTCTCAGGACAGGGAAAAGAAACTTCTCCCCCCCCCCATGGGGCCCCCTGTGGCCTCTGGGCCACTCTGCGGCTGCATCCCTTGCAGGGTCTATTGTTACGCCCCTGGTGCCAATGACCATTCATGGGCTTACATATATTTGATGCAGTTTGTTTGGTCACATAATTTTGTATGCCCATCATTTTGTATGCATGTATTTTGCACTGGGGCACCAAGAGATGGGTGGGGCAGGTGCTCAGCACGGGTGGGGCTGGACACTCTATCCTATATCTACACCCATCTTGTCTTGTGTGACTGTTAAACACCTGATGAAGGACCTGCGTGTCTGTAACATGTAGTGTCTGTTCTGTAATACACCTGTTTACAGCCAGTGGTGTGCCGCCTCTTTCTTCAATTTGGTAGTACCTAGACTGAGCAATCCGGTCGAGGCATGGCACCAGCCCAGGTCCAGGAGTTTACTCCTTGGCAGCTATTCTCTGTGGATTATGCATTTGTACTCCATGCTACTGCCTCAGCCTGCCAAGCATTCAGTGCTCCAAACATGTAATGTGAACCCCCCCTCACCCCAGCTATTCATTCAGATTGTTGCAGGCACAATTATATGCTGGCTTGCCTCCTCCTGTGTTGCGCATTCTTCTCCATTGTTGCCAGAGGAGCCTGTACCATGTGACCCCACTGCATGCCACATGTACTGACATCAGAACATGCAGCAGGGTCACATGGTACAGGCGCTCAGTGGCGATGAAGAAAATACACAGTACAAATTGATTAAAGTGGACCTGAACTCTTCCACTGGAAAAATAGGAAAATATAGAGAGATGCACCCTGTATGTATTTAGAGTGTAACCTGTTTAATTCCCCTTCATTTGTGTCTAATCACAAGTTGTAATTTGATCTCTCCCCGTGTCACATGACTGCCATGGCAAGGATGACAGATAAGCTCATTTGAAAGCACAGGATGTTAACAATATGTCTGCTTCCATGAATCAGGAAGTAGAAACAGTGCAGATTTGTTTTTGGATATGTATTAGCTGTAACTAAGAAATGTTTTTTTGTTTAAAGGTTATTATGCTGTTGTGTATCTTTGAGAGCAGAGAGGACGTTCTGAGTTCAGGTCTGCTTTAATATATTGATCGTAATATTGATCATAATATCAATCGAAAACAAAATCAATAATTGAATAGTGTTCGGCCAGTTTACAGACAAGAATACTCTACTGCTACTTATAATTACCTTTAAAAATGAAAAATGTACAATTAATGTACGTAAACTAAAAGAAAATGGATATGTCAAAAGTTCCATGCAGGCATAAAAGTAACAAAATTGACTTCAGTTTACATACAATGTCATTAACATAACAACAGTGACATCTAGTGGTAAATATAAATAGCACAATCTGAATTCACATTCAAATGCGTACTAAAAATTTTAAAGACATATAATTACGTAGCTAATCATTACTACAGTAATACAAGTTAATTTCTATTTTTAAATTCAGACCCCTCAAATGCTAAGTATCCAAAAGGTATATAACGGAAAATTGAATACTTACCTATTGCGATCAAAAAGACGATCTTTATCGTTAGGTTGGTTAAAGTACATACTTCTAGAGGTTCAAAGGGTGGCCTAGACAATCCCTGCAAGACTATTGGCAAGTCCCATTGCGGGTACAAGTTGAGATTAGGAGGTTTCATCTTGTTTACTGCGGCAACGAACTGAGTTATTAAGGGATGTGTTGCCAATTTTTGGCCGATTAGAGCTGATATAGCCGATATCTGCCCTTTGATGGTACGTAGCGCTAAGCCCAATTCTACACCCTTCTGCAAGAACTCCAGTATGTCCAGTATGGATGGAGATTTGTAGTTTTTATTCCTGTCCCTCATGAACTGAGTATATCTTTCCCAAACTTTGTGATAAGTTTTGTTCGTGGACACTGCTCTTGATTTTAACATTGTATTTGTTACTGCTTCTGAACATCCTAGCATTGTCAACTTTTGCCTCTCAGTCTCCAGGCCATTAAAACTAATATGCTGGGGTCTGGATGCAGTATCTTCCCCTGAGTCAGCAGATCTGGTGGACACGGTAGTCTCCATGGTTCCCCCAGCGTCAGTTCCCTGAGCATCGTAAACCATGGCCTCCTCGGCCAAAAGGGTAAGATGGCAATAACTGTGACTTTCTCTATTCTGATTCTTCTCAAGAGTCGGTAAATCAAAGGAACTGGATAGAACACATATGCAAGTTTGTAATTCCACTGTGCCGTTAAAGAGACTCCGTAACAAAAATTGCATCCTGTTTTTTATCATCCTACATGTTCCAAAAGCTATTCTAATGTGTTCTGGCTAACTGCAGCACTTTCTACTATGACAGTCTCTGTAATAAATCAATGTATCTTTCCCCTGTCAGACTTGTCGGCCTGTGTCTGGAAGGCTGCCAAGTTCTTCAGTGTTGTGGTTCTGCTATGAACTTACCCTTTCTGGCCCCTCTATGCACACTGCCTGTGTGTTATTTAGATAAGAGAGAAGAGAGAAGCTGCTCTAATCAGCTGGATAAATCGTCCTCTGAGCTGGCTGGGCTTTCACATACTGAGGAATTACAAACAAGGGCAAAGCTGTTTGCAGGAAGAAAAGAGCAGCCTGAAACTTCAGTGCATGGGGGAAAGAAACACACAAATGATCTCTTGAGATTCAAAAGGAATGCTGTATACAGCTTGCTTATGTATGGATGTATTTTCTATGTGTGGACATACTGTACATCTACCTACTTCCTGTTTTGGTGGCCATTTTGTTTGTTTACAAACAAACTTTTTAAAACTGTTTTTAACCACTTTTAATGCGGCGAGGAGCGGCGAAATTGTGACAGAGGGTAATAGGAGATGTCCCCTAACGCACTGGTATGTTTACTTTTGAGCGATTTTAACAATACAGATTCTCTTTAATGCATCCCAGGCTTGTGCTTGTGGGAACTTGTACCTCGATAGGAAATGTGTGCATTTCGTGTTGTTCGGGGTTGCCATCAAATCCACTTGAGGCTGACCCCATCTGTGACAAATTTGGTTGAAGATTTCCTGTTTCAACTCCCACTCGTTGTTGTCTAACCATCTGCGACTGAGAGTATCCGCTAGTGTATTCTGCAGTCCCGGTATATGTATCGCTTGTAATGACATTAAGCTCTGTTGCGCCAGCTCCATTATCGGCGTTATTTCCCTGAGAAGTGAACGGCTGCGTGTTCCACCTTGATTGTTCACATAGGCTACTGCTGTAGCATTGTCCATTCTCAGCACCACTGATTCTCCTGTGATGATCTCCCTGAAGTGTAGTAAAGCTCTGTATGCTGCCCTGATCTCTAATACATTTGCCGGAACTCGTCCTGTCGGTGTCCTCCAAACATCCTGGATGAATCTGCTGCCCATATGGGCACCCTAGCCCCACATACTCGCATCTGTTGTGATGTACAATGGCTTGCTCACTTGAAGTCTGTGGCAATTCTGTAGATTCTTGAGATCTAACCACCATCTGAGTTCCATCTTCATTACATGGAGCAATTGGATCGATTGGCTCATCCGTTCTCCATCCCATTGCTCTAGAAAGTTTTTTTGAAATATTCTTATGTTCCATTTGGCCCATCTCACCATCGGAATTGACGCCGTCAGTGTACCTAAAATTTTCAAACAGTGTCTGGCAGGCAACGTCTGATGTCTCAACACCTCTTCCACTCTCTGAATTATGGTCTGTATCTTTTCTGATGGGAGGCTTATTGTGTTTTCTGACGTATTGATCTGGGCACCTAGATAAATGAGCGTCTGTGTGGGCTGTAGGTGGCTCTTCTTTAGATTTATCAACCATCCATATCTCTCCAGTGTGTTCAAAAGCGTTACTTTGTGTCTCAATAATTCGTGTCTTGTGGATGCTATTAGTAAGACGTCGTCGAGATAATGATGTACTTTCAGGTTCTGCTGTCTCAGGAGAGCTATAATTACTACTAAGATTTTTGTAAATGTCCTCGGTGCTGTACATATCCCGAAGGGTAACACCCGGAATTGGTAATGAGTGCCCCCTACTGTGAATCTTAGGTACTTCTGAAAGTTGTCTCGGATAGGTATATGCAGATAAGCGTCTTCTAGATCGACTGATATCAGCCAATCTTGCACCTGTATAGAGGGCACTATCGTCTGCAGTGACTCCATCTTGAATCTGCACTGGCGAATATGGACATTTAGCCTTCTCAGGTCTAGTACTGGACGAAGATCTCCAGACATTTTCATTACAAAGAAAAGAGGTGAATAAAAACCTGTGAACATCTCTGCTTTTGGAACTTCTACAATTGCTTGTTTGTGAATGAGCTCTCCTATGTACTGGTTCAATATCTGTAACTTTTCTGTTGCTTTTGGAATTCTTGTTTCTGTAAAGTAATCTGCTGGAGGTTGATCTTTGAATTCCCATGAATGTCCCTTTGTAATGGTGTTTAGTACCCATGAATCCTGTGTTGACTCCGCCCAAACTTGAACATAGTTTTGGAGACGCCCTCCTACTATCCTCAAGTGGGCGGGCCGTATTTCAGAATGACTTAGATGGCTGTGTGTTGGGGTGGATCATTGCTTATTATATTTTGAAAGCGAGGATTGTGCCCCCTGCCATTGCCTACGAAAATTTTGAGTTCCTCTGGAGCCTCTGAAGTCTCTAGTTTGTCTTGTTTGAAAAGGTTTTCTGTCATTGAATTGTTTCCTTTTTGGACGTCTATCTTGGGGGAGCAATCCTGACTTACCTCCTGTGACACGAGTAATTGCGGAATCCATCTTGCTTCCGAATAAATTTTTTCCGTCGAACGGAATCTTACACCACTCCGACTTGGACCCCTAATCCGCCGACCACGGTTTTAACCACATCGCCCGCTTCGCAGTTACCGCGTACAACATACCTCTGGATGCACATCTGATGACGTTGAACGCCGCTTCACCTATGAAATCGGATGCCAAACGAAACTCCTCCAACGCCGCACATAACGCCTACTTATTTTTGTCGGCCAGGATTGCCCCCTCAAGATTGTCCGTCCAAACTTTTAACGCTTTTGCTAGCGATGTGAGTTCAATAGCGGGTTTACAGGCCCCACCTGTGCTTGTATATGATTTTTTCAAATCTAGATCTATTTTTCTGTCCATAGTATCGCGGAATGAAACTGAATCCTCCAATGGGAGTGTGACATGCTGTGCAAGGCGCATTACAGATGCATCAATTAAAGGCCCCGATTCTAACTGTGATGGCAATTCTCCCTCCATAGGATATAACTTGGAAAGTCGGTTTGCGAGTGCTGGTCTTTTCTCCATCTTTAAACACTCCTCCTTCACTACCTCTGTTACCTCCTCCATGATAGGGAAAGATACCACTTTTTTCTTAAGGTGAGGATAATATTTTTTGGCTTTTTGCGGAGGTTCGTCAGAATCCTCCCACTGGATAGCTTCTCTTATAGACTTGATAAAAGGTGCGATAAGGGTAAAGTCAAAGCCTATAGCTATATCGTCCCCGTACTCTACATCCTCTATGGATGATACCATATCTACTGAATGAGTGCCACTTGTAGAGGCTGACACATGCTCCTCTAAAGATTGTTGTACAATCTCCTTAATTAAGGAAGGTAGATCCTGTTGCTGTGAATCATCTTCAATAGGAAATGAGTAGAAGCAATTTATGCAAACTAATTTCCCAGGCATAGTTCTATCCCCACAAGCCCAGCATTGTTTTTTGCTGGGGCATTCATTTGGCCTCTGCGAACTTTTGCTAGCACTGTCTGTTCTGGTAGACCTTGATGATGAATTTTGACTTGCGGAGGTAGAAGCAGTTTGTTTATCTTGAGGGCTGAAAAAGAATACACAAAGATGTGTATTAATTTTCATTCCAGCACTCTTCACCTCTATTATCCTACATACCTACCTGCTAAAAAATCTTACCCATGATTAGAAGACTGATCAATTACGGGGAGAGAATAGACGTTCCTCTAGTCCCAGCGTGCAGCAGCGTTATGCCGACCGCCGCCCGTCCATTTAAGTCGCATCCTGATTGCGCGCCTCGGCACCGCCCACCGCAGCTGCGCTATTGGATGCTGTCCAGGCCTGTTCCGACTGCCTTCCGCATCATTTCCGGTGTTTGGAGCGCATAGCCGCCTCCCGGAAGTGCTGACTGTGCAGATGCTGCTGCCACCTACAGGCTGCTTTGCCGGCCTCGGAATATCTCTGCCTCCAGAATGATCAGCCAGAAAGGGGGGACATTCCACCACACGCTCGTTTAGAGGCTCACAGGGGAATCTTCGTGCGAGGGGAGGCACCCTGCACGGTGGTTGCAAGATACAACCAGGTAAGATGAAAAATAAGGCTTGCACTTTGAGATTTGCGACCAGTCCTGTCGATGTGGACAAGGAAAAAAAGCAGGGAGCCATGGCTGGGGTGGAAGTTTTATAGTTACCAGTCCTGATTGGTAAAGGGGCGGGGTTAACCCACAGTATGCTGACATGGATTTGACAGGAAAGTATATCTACTTCATCTCATTTGAATGGCATACATTAAAAAATGGCACGGGTAAATTTGGGCGCAGGGTAAAGCTGAATGACGGCTTACCCTGCTGTAGCCAAACTCCTGCCCACGCTAAATACTATTCCTCCTCTGAGTTGTAGCGGGGGCATGTAATTTGATCTTTGGCTATTGCCGGCAGCCGAAATTAGTCACTGAGCGCCGCTATAACTCGCATTACGGCCCATGGTGGTGGCTAAATCATCGACATAGGTTAAGATTAGCGGTAGGGGGGAGTGTTAAGGTTAGCGGTGGGGGAGTGGTTAGGCATTGGTAGTGGGAGGGTTCAGTGTGAGAACAGGCTTAGGTTTAGCTGTAGTAAAATATTGGTATTTAATACAGATATTTTAATATATATTTTTCCACTTTAACAATAGAATATCGATACATTTATAAATATTCTACTATTAGCTTTTCTGGGCGCTTAAATCTCTGGGTGACATTTTTTGATTTACTCATAAATATGCTTTTATAAGCATTTTTAGAGAGTCTAGAACAGGGGTCCCCAAACTGTTTTAGTCAAGGGCCGGGTCAACATACTTTAGACTGCTGGGGGGCCGAGTGTACATAGCATGATGTAGATAAAACATTACATTGAACCTAGGTAGCGTAAAAAGCGCCTGAAACACAATCCCCCACACGCAAAGCACTCAGTGTTCAAAATACATACTGTATTTTCAAAAGTTCCCCCAAAACAACCCCCTTTCCCCAGTAATTGCAAGGACTGCAAATTATCCACCCCTACACATGCATGTGTACACACTGCTTTTATATTACCTCTAACCACCCCACCACCACCACCACAATGTTTTTGCGCACTAGACAACAGTGAAGCATACCCAGGTGACAACCTGCCATACAGTTGGATAACAGTGCCACCTAATGCGGAATTGGATTGGAAGCCAGCGATTTACTTCTTGCTGGCCTCCATGTGGAAACGTGGTGCCAGCACTGCTGCCGCATCTATAAGTAATACATTTTGTGTGTGGAGGGCCTGTAAAAAAGCCTCAGGTGGCGGCATTCGGCCCGCGGACCTTAGTTTGAGGATCACTGGTCTAGAAGTTCAAACCACATACTGCAGGCCATAAGGGCACTACAATAAATGAAAAAAAAATTGTGTCACATCAGGTGAAATACTGAGTCTCAAAATATGTCCTTGACTGTTGTTTGGGACTGGAATGGTAAGAAGTTTTCGAGTTTCCTCCCTGTACTCCCATTACCCTCCAGTCGTTTCATCTCCTGTAAATAAAACTCTTTGTCAATCACTACTACCCCACCACAAGCTAACACAAGACTACCTGGTGACCATTAAGTGGAGAATCAGATGCAGACAAAATTAAGGTATTTGCATGAATTTGAATACATTTTTCACTACCATTTCAGGGTTGCTCAGGGTGGTGGGTGGGATGTACACTTAAAATAAATTCTTTAAGCCTAGTTCACTGTGCTTTGTTCAGTCTCCATTGCAGTTCACACATTTTCACATGTGTGTTATGCAACTGAGCACTGTGAATCCAGTTTAAAACTCACTTTATAACTCTTCCACATATTTTATACTAACAAACTATACATTTGGCATATGATTTAAGCAGGGTGTAACTGCACATTATAGGCCCCCCCCCCCCCCCCAGCAAAACTTTGATGGAGCACCCCAATGTTCTCACCCTTTCTCTTGCCTATCCCTGGTTACCCTCACAGCTTTGGAACCCATCTTACGAGGGTCATGAAATAAGTGTGGACTTGTAATCTTCACACCCATAACAAGTGTAGCCACAAAAACACCTGATCTGAAGGATGGACCCCTTTATAGTAAGGAGGGAAGTAGTAGTTGCCCCCCTCCTTACTGTGACCCCTGCAGTCACAGGGGCTGCTCCCCTCTAGTTACACAGTTGGATTTATGATATCTACTTTGTGCAGGGCAAATGTGTTTTCCAACAACAGTGTACAGAGATCATTTTTATAAGACGAAGTTAACACAGTTCCAGCGGGTCATAAGTTTATCTACACATTGCTAGCTGTGCCTGGTTCAGTAGTATATAAGTAAAATACGGTTTATGATTATCCCTGCAGGGATGCGGAGAACACCGAGCACAAAAAATTTGGCAAAAAAAAACAAAACAAAAAAACAGCTCCACCAATACAGACATACAGCCCTTCTTGACAGAGGTGAGTCTTGATAATGCAGGCATGCTTTCCAAGATGATGTCGGCGGGTGACGGAGGCCCTCAGAATCAGAATCAGATTTATTTTGCCAAGTGCGGCGGAAGACACACTCAGAATTATTTGTGGTACACACAGGCGTAGGGTTTAGTGCAAAAAATTACAGGTTTACAACAGTAACGTAACTGACATTGTGCAAAAGGTGCATAAAAACACAGACAGATTAAAAACAGAACATAACATGCATATATAAGGGCCTAAAAGTGGCAGTTCTGCAGGATGACCGGGGGGCCATGCTGGGTGGATATGCAGCGTAGGGGGCACTAGTTTAGAAGGCGTACCGCTTGGGGGAAAAAAGAGTTCCTGTGCCTGGAGGTTTTGGTGGGAATAGTTCTGTAGCGGTGGCCTGAGCGCATGCGGATGAAGAAGCGACTACCGGGGTGGAGGGGATCTTGCGCAATCCTGTTTGCCCTAGATCGTAGCCTGGATGCGTGGAGGAGGTCCAGGGGTGGCAGGGGTGTCCCAATGATTCTCTCTGCAGCCTTGATCACCCTTTGCAGTTTGTACTTGTCGCTTGCGGTAGCGCCTGCATACTATACGATGATAGAGGAGCAGAGGATAGACTCGACTGTGGCCGTGTAGAAGCTCGTCATCAGCTCCTGGGGCATGCCGAACTTCTTCAGTTGCCTCAGAAAGAACAGCCTTTGCTGTGCTTTCTTTTGGCATTTGGTGATGTTTTCTCCCCATCTCAAGTCGTTGGTGATAGTTGTACCCAAGAACCGAACGCTAGATACCTTGGCTACTTCAAAGCCTTCGATGAGGACAGGATTGAAGGTGGAGGGCGCTTCCTGAAGTCTACAATCATCTCAACGGTCTTTGCAGCATTTAGGACAAGCTTGTTGCTCTTGCACCAGTTGCAGATACGCTCAATCTCGCTCCGGTAGGCGTGTTCGTCCCCACCACTGATGAGACCAAGGATAGTGGTGTCGTCCGCGAATTTAATAACCTTGATGCAGTCTGCGGTTGAGATGCAGCTGTTTGTGTACAGTGAGAACAGAATCGGGGACAGAACATATCCTTGGGGAGCACCCATGTTTGTGGTTCTCTCCCGGGAGGAGCAGCTGCCGAGCCTTACTAGTTGCTTCCTGTTGGTGAGGAAGTCCTTGATCCACGCGCAGAGAGTGTGGTCAACTCCAAGTCGCACTAGGTTGTCATACAGAATGCTTGGACAGATAGTGTTGAAGGCAGAGCTGAAGTCTAGGAAGAGGATTCTGGCAAAGGTCCGGCCTGTCTAGATGTTCCATGATGGAGGCCAGGCTAATGTTGATGGCATCCTCTGTAGATCTGTTGGCTCTGTATGCAAATTGGAGTGGGTCTCGGAGAGCGTCCGTGGCACCCTTCAGATGGGTGAGGACCAGTTTTTCAAAGATCTTCATGACAGTTGAAGTTAGAGTAACAGGTCTGTAGTTGTTGAGGTCTGTGATGCCCGTTTTTTTGGGGATTGGTATGATGGTAGACCTCTTGAGGCAGGAGGGAACTTTGCCCTCCATCAGGGATTTATGAAATATGGAGGTGAGGACAGGAGCCAGCTGGCACAGGTTCTCAAGCAGGTAGAAGACACTCCGTCCGGGCCAGGGGCCTTCCTGGGGTTCAGCTTTTGGAGCTGCCTAAGAACATCCGCCTCTTGGGCTGCCACTGGCACTGAGAATCCCTGGACCACTTTAGAGAAGGTGGTTGTGGGAGGCGGGCTAGGAGTGGTCGCCTGTATCCCAGGATGGTTGGGTTTGCGTTCAAACCTGCTGTTATGATCGCTTCTGCAGCGTTTACTGCTGACTGCAGTGGTATTGCAAACCAAACAGTTCTAATGTCATTACATGCATTTGCTTGCATAGTTTGGTTTGCACTTAAACTAGTTGCTGATTCTATCTGCAGTCGCTCTGAAGTTAATGACAGTTTAATATGCTTTTGTGTAAACAAACATTGTCTGCTGCAGTGGAGGGGCAGTCCCTTTCCTGCAGGCCTGCATATCATTGTCTGCCTTTTCCTGCTATCAGCCTGTGATTAATTACCATTCACTTGTGTGGGACTCTGCAGGTCTGCTCCCATTGGATGACCTCAGTATAAAGAACTGCTTCCTGCAATGCCTCATGGGCTACCATAGTTTCAGACTCTATCTGTTACTCTGCTCGTGCCCCACCTCGTTCCTGGTCCGTGTGGACTGCGCTGACTCCTGCGAAGGGGTCAGCGAGTCCTCCTAGTTCTGCTCTTGTTCTAGAAGTTGCTACTTGCTTGTCTTGTGTCATATATTGGTTCATCGCCAATATATACGCATACTTGCGCGTTTTGTTATTTTCCTTCGTGTTACGTTAATATATCAGTGTCGCTGATATATACGTACACGAACTGTTTATTTCCTGTGTTCAGTTAGTCAGTTTTCCAGCACGTTTTGGTAGTTTGCGCGTATCGTGAACACCCGTGCTGAGCTAGTTATCCTGTTCCTGGTCCTGTCTGTGGATTGCGTTCATCTCTGCGAAGAGATAACGAATCCTTCTGAATCCTGTTCCTGGCCCTGTTTGTGGATTGCGTTTATCTCTGCGAAGAGATAGCGAATCCTTCTGAGTCCTGTTCCCTGTATTACTTCAGTCTTAGTCAGAGTTCCTGCTTATGTCATATATCGGTTCATTGCCAATATATACATATGTTAGTCAGACGTTACGAATAGTTTCATTGATAGCTGTAATTGTAATACGCTAGGAAAACATACTTATTGTATATTTATCTGTGTTACGTTCATCTATCTCGATCCTGCTATTTCCTGTCTCTCCTGTCCTGTCTTTGTGAGGCACGCCATCGCCGCAACGCATTGGCTGCCTCATTCCAGTCTGTCTGGTTTTGGACGCTTGCTGTCGCTAAGTAATCGCTAGCTAGCAAGCGTTCATTCTGTCTACCTGTCCTGATCTCCTCAGTCCTGGTTTATGCGCTCAGCGCTACTTTGCGCTGAGACGTTGTTACGAAAGTGTTTGTGGCTGTTCAGATCTGCACCGGCTCTGTGCACCACAATCTCCTATTGGAGTCAGTCCTCTCCTCCACTAAACTGGGGATATCCTGATCCCTTGTGCTGGTGTGTGTACCTCCTTCACGTCAGCTTATGTGTTGTATGCTGACTGTGGAGATTACACCCCCAAGCTTAACATTATGGTAGCCCCATTACCAATCCCCATTGTGGGGGGGGTTCCCAGCAAAAATGACACTGTTTGTTATGGTTCCTGTTCCTTTAAGAAATTTGAGAAGCTCAATTCTGAAACAGAAAATGAGTTTTTTTCTGAATGTGCCAGGTTCCTGGCCAATCCTGAGCTCCAGGCTACTCCTGTTTCAACGTGGGCCCCCCAGCTAGTTTATGTTTTATTTAAGGGAAGATTGTTTCAGTGGGCCTACGATGTCTTGGATCATACCAATTTAAAAGAAAGACCACTGGAATTTCTAGCGTTTGTGATCCATAACTGGCTGCGCAAAACCGATTTGCCTAGCCCTTTTGATAAGCTCCTGGCAGCTTGTCAATCAGCTGCTCCTTCTACTGCCTACAAAAATAATCAGCAAGCAGATAATTGTTCTGATAACTTTTCTTCTGCTAAGGCAGCAGGGTCTAAAGCCAAACGTAAACGCTCCAAAAGAAAAGCGTTACAATCAGCGGAGTCGTTGCCCTTGGCGACTGCGCATCAGATCTGTAATGAGACTCCGCCAGTAGTAGATAATGAAATTCAGTCACCATTCAGGGGAGTCAAATGGACCTATGAAACTACTAATGAACTTTCATTGCTAGCCAGGGAAAATAAAAGTTCTTGTTTAAATGAATTATCTGAATATGATTATGAAGATATATTACAGAGTATTGAACAGATCAATTTATTCGTGCAGCAAGGGAAATTTGCATACACTACAGTTCAATACTTGCTACAGGTATTGGAGATCCTTAGGAATAAGAAATCGGCCAATCACCTGCTAAATAACCCAATGTATGTTTCTGCCACTAACACATTTGCAAACTATGATCAGCCGGAATGCTCAGCTGTTAAATATGCATGGGATCCTCCATTTGAGAAAGGAGAGATGGAAGCTCTGGTCTATGAATGGAAGAAAGATGCAAGTTCATTTTGTCAGTTTTACAGTGCAAAAAGTGAATTAGTATTGAATGCATGCATTAAGTCTGCCTATAACCTAATAAAAACTGGTGTGTGTGGGTATGACTTTGTGGCTCCATTGATCGATGTGTGGAGAATGATTCTGGACGATTTTTATGCAATTCAATCAGTTGATACCAGGGAAGACACACTGTCAAGTGGAGATTGTTCCACTTCCTCAGTTCCTGAGGACTCGCCTGCTTCAGCACCTTTGGCTGATTCAGCGAGTGATTCAGAGCTCCTTTTGTGTGAAATTGAAGTTCCTGTAATTCCACCCTGTACCATGGATAACTCAGTGTTACTTCCCAGTAAGACAGAAATTACTAATACTTCCTTAATCTTGCCCTGCACAAATTTCTCAGCAGAGGACCCAGAGGTCCTGCTGACTTTCGAGTCCAGCCTAGCCAGTACTCATGACTCTTTGTTTAGTGAAACAGACACCAGAAAAATCTTGCCTGTCTCTGCAAACACTTCTGCAGAAATTACCTGTGTTAATAAAGTTCAACTCCTGTCTGATCCAGCAGATGCCAATAGATGCACTACATCAGTTTCCGAGTCCCAGCAATCCTGTCTAGTAAACTCAGAACCCCAGCATCTGAATTTTCCAATTTTACAAATGAATGGTGATTCAGATGCGCAAACATTGTGTCTTGATCTTCCTGTTTCTACACCTTGCTCTAGTTTCGTGAATAGCTCAGAGCATCTGCTATGTGAACCTGAAATCGCAGAATTATTACCTTGTTCAGAAAATTTTCCAATAAATTTGCCCTGTACCATGAATTGTGCAGTAGATCTCTCCAATGAAACTCAGGTCACAGAATCATTATGCTGTCCAGCAGGTGCTTCCATGGTTTTGCCCTGCAATATGGACTGTTCAGTGATCCTGTCCAGTGAAGCTGTGGTCACAGAGTCTTATGCTTCACCCAGTACTTTGGATACTTTAAACCCTCTAGCAGAGGAGGCTGAAGCACTGCTTACCTCAGTTGGTGTTGCAGTAATATTCACTTGTCTAGCAGCTGTTTTGGAATTACAGTCTGCTCTAATAAAACTTGATGAATTTCTGCCCAGCGAAGCAGAAGCCATTGAAATATTGTCCTCGTCAGCAAGTGTGTTAGATACCTTGCCCTGTACACAGTCTGATTTAACCAATGTTGTTGAGTCCCTCTCCAGTGTTGTAACAGCCGAGGAACTCCAGCCCTGTCCTCTGAATGTTTCAAAAGTCTTGCCCTGTAACATGGATAATTCTGACTCGCTGGAAAAAATAATAGAAATCTCAGAATTTCAGTCCGGGTTAATGAGTGTTTCTGAAACCCAGCCCTGTATCCTGGAAAATTCTGGTTCTCTGGCCGGTGTGGCAGAAGTTCCTGAGTCCCCTTCCTGTCCAGTGAGTTACTCAGTTTTGCCTAGTTCAGTGGGGATTGCTGCACTACTGACTTGTTTTGCAGCCCTTCATGAGCTCCAATCCAGTGTATTTGATGAGTCTCTGTCTAGTCCAGAAGAAGTTATGGGAACCCTGTCTAGTTCGGTGCATACATCAGAAGATTTGTCCTGTCTTGTAAATGCCCCTGAACATGATTTGTTAATAACTTTGCTGGAATCAGAGACATCTAAGTCTGATCCTGCATTTTTTAGTGAGAATCCAGTAACTGTGAAGTCTAGTCATGATGATTTTTTTTTGCCCAGTCCTGGTTTCGGTCTTACCTTGACTGACTTTGAGGTTTGCAGTTCCTTGACATGCCCAGAAGTCTCTCTTGTGCCGGTGTGCCCAGATCTGCTTCGTATGCCAGAGTGCCCAAGTGTGTCTGTGTTGGCGTGCTCACACGCTTCCCTAGTGGAGACATGTTCTGATGTTGCCGGTTGGCCTGCATGCCCAGAGATGGTTCTGGTCCCTAAAAACCCTGATCTTGATGTTTGTCCTTGTGACCCTGACTCTAGAGTTGCCCTGGGTTCCATAGGGGTTCTTGATAGTTCTCCATGTGAGCCTAAGGGGCGTTCTGACCTGTGGGGATCTCTTTGGAGCTTCCAAGTGTTCTGGGAGATCTCTAAGGAAACTTGTCCTGGTACCTTGGACTGGTTCAACGGTGGGTTTTGTGTTGGTGGGGACAGTTCCGGTGGGCATTTCAAAGGTTTTGGCGTTTTTGGACAGTCCCGGGAAGGCGGTGGGTATCGCTCAGAGAGTTTCTGGGGGCTTTTCTCTGGAAGTCGTGGTTCTGATGGGTATCACACTGAGGCTTGTAGTGCTGACGGGCATGGTTCGGTAGGTTCTGGTTCCAATTGGTCTAGTTTTGGTGAGACTGATTTGGGAATTTGGTTTTGTCGGACGGATCCGACCTTCATGAATTTTCAGTCAGATCAGTTTGCTGGATTTCCCACTTCTGATTTTTTGGTTTGGGTGGTTCAGGAGAAATATGTCAGTTTTCATAGGCGTCCAGAGGCCGCGTTTAAGGGAGGGGGTACTGTTATGATCGCTTCTGCAGCGTTTACTGCTGACTGCAGTGGTATTGCAAACCAAACAGTTCTAATGTCATTACATGCATTTGCTTGCATAGTTTGGTTTGCACTTAAACTAGTTGCTGATTCTATCTGCAGTCGCTCTGAAGTTAATGACAGTTTAATATGCTTTTGTGTAAACAAACATTGTCTGCTGCAGTGGAGGGGCAGTCCCTTTCCTGCAGGCTGCATATCATTGTCTGCCTTTTCCTGCTATCAGCCTGTGATTAATTACCATTCACTTGTGTGGGAGTCTGCAGGTCTGCTCCCATTGGATGACCTCAGTATAAAGAACTGCTTCCTGCAATGCCTCATGGGCTACCATAGTTTCAGACTCTATCTGTTACTCTGCTCGTGCCCCACCTCGTTCCTGGTCCGTGTGGACTGCGCTGACTCCTGCGAAGGGGTCAGCGAGTCCTCCTAGTTCTGCTCTTGTTCTAGAAGTTGCTACTTGCTTGTCTTGTGTCATATATTGGTTCATCGCCAATATATACGCATACTTGCGCGTTTTGTTATTTTCCTTGTATTCGTGTTACGTTAATATATCAGTGTCGCTGATATATACGTACACGAACTGTTTATTTCCTGTGTTCAGTTAGTCAGTTTTCCAGCACGTTTTGGTAGTTTGCGCGTATCGTGAACACCCGTGCTGAGCTAGTTATCCTGTTCCTGGTCCTGTCTGTGGATTGCGTTCATCTCTGCGAAGAGATAACGAATCCTTCTGAATCCTGTTCCTGGCCCTGTTTGTGGATTGCGTTCATCTCTGCGAAGAGATAGCGAATCCTTCTGAGTCCTGTTCCCTGTATTACTTCAGTCTTAGTCAGAGTTCCTGCTTATGTCATATATCGGTTCATTGCCAATATATACATATGTTAGTCAGACGTTACGAATAGTTTCATTGATAGCTGTAATTGTAATACGCTAGGAAAACATGCTTATTGTATATTTATCTGTGTTACGTTCATCTATCTCGATCCTGCTATTTCCTGTCTCTCCTGTCCTGTCTTTGTGAGGCACGCCATCGCCGCAACGCATTGGCTGCCTCATTCCAGTCTGTCTGGTTTTGGACGCTTGCTGTCGCTAAGTAATCGCTAGCTAGCAAGCGTTCATTCTGTCTACCTGTCCTGATCTCCTCAGTCCTGGTTTATGCGCTCAGCGCTACTTTGCGCTGAGACGTTGTTACGAAAGTGTTTGTGGCTGTTCAGATCTGCACCGGCTCTGTGCACCACAATCTCCTATTGGAGTCAGTCCTCTCCTCCACTAAACTGGGGATATCCTGATCCCTTGTGCTGGTGTGTGTACCTCCTTCACGTCAGCTTATGTGTTGTATGCTGACTGTGGAAATTACACCCCCAAGCTTAACACCTGCAATAAAACTCGTTGAGTTTTTCAGCTAGTTCAAGGCTTGGGGGCACGTGTTGGGGAGGCGGTTTGAGATTTGTGACAGCCCTGAGACCACTCCAGACTTCTCGTGAGGCCTGCTCCTTGGATGACTCGACTCCTAGACCCCACAGCAGCATCCAGGGTGGAACAAGGGACCTGCTCAGACCTGTACAGAAATCGTTGGAGAAGCACATGGGCCCACAAGCTCAAAAAGCAGATGACCAGCCATTGGCCTAACCAATGCCTGGTAGTGAGAAAATTGACAATATTCACTATCCAGGCCCTCTCTGTCAAGAAAGACCTTGAATACTTTGCCAGTAGATTGGAGAGATCTCTGAGGAGGTAGCTGGATGATCTCCATAAGGACATCTCAGGTATTGGACACATTGTGGTCTTGATGGAGGAAAGGAGGGAAGAGCATGATTCTAATATGGAGGCACTAAAGGACAAGGTAACCAGGCAAGAGTGATAGGTAGAATGCCTAGTCTCACAAATTGACTATCCTGAAAACAGATCTCTGGGGCAGAATATTAGCATCAGAGGGCTTCCCAAGGCCAACCGAACGGAGGATTTAAAACCGATCCTCGTTGACATTTTTAATCTAAACCTGCAAAGGCCTATTGAGATCAAGCGAGCTCCTAGGGCCATAGGAACTTTGACCCTTATTGTCCAAGGAACATTACTTGCCTCCTTCTGAGATTTCCAGCTGTGGAACAAATCTTAACTGCTATGAGGAGCAAAGATCTTCTAGATTTTGATGAGGCATGCCTCGCCCTCTTCCCAGATATATCTAAGTGTAATTTAATGCAGTGAGGAGCAGTCAGATTGGTGCTTGAGTTGATTAAGCAAGCAGGTGAGACATATTTTGGGGGTATCCTTTTGCCCTTATTGATACAGCCCTTATTGCTACTGCAGATCGCGGTGTTGAAAACAAGGGATAACTTGCAAACATTTACAAACAATCTAGATCTTCCTGACACTGTTTTTGCTGATTGGCTGGTCTGTGTTGACCAGCAGGCTTTGCCACAATCAGGGCCGGTTTAAGCAACAATGGGGCCCCAGGGCAAAATAAACCTGGGGGGCCCCCCCAACAGATGCCCCGGAGCAAAAATTGGCATTAAGGGACCTTTTTTGCAGCTGGTATAGTCAGGGTTTGAAGCCCCAATCGGTCGGTGCTCCACATTCTGGCTACACAAGCCTGCATGGGGGACAAGGGGTTAAAAAGTTTCAGGAGGGGGGACCCCACATAATTTTTTTAAAAAAAATTCCCACACTCTAAACATAAAAAAATTGTGAAAATAGGAAAAAAATGCCAGGGATCTTCATACAGCCATATTGCGGCTGTATAGCGATCCCTGGCCAAAGCGCTGCGGCTGCGTATGGACCCCCTGGAAAACCCGTCAGGAAATGTATTGCTCTTTCTTTTGATGCATGTAAAATTACACTACCGTTAGATTTGCTACTAAAAGTGACATTTACCGCATTTAAAAGTATACTTTTTTCCTTCAAAACTTTAAAATCGATTTTCTCAAAAACTATAAGGTCTTTTTGAAAAATTGTTTTTTCTTCTTATACCCAATGATCTCCTTAACAAATCCTGCAAATTTAGGGTTTCTAGCATTTAAGGTGGATTTGCTATTAACCATTAAAGTCGGCTTGTTTTTAAATGTGTATTTTTTGTCCTTCAAAACTTTAAAATCGATTTTCTCAAAAACTAGAAGGTCGATTTGAATTTTTTTTTTCCTCTTGTAGCCACTGGGGGCCCCTACAAGCTCTGGGGCCCTGGGGCAGCTGCCTCCTTTGCCTCTATGGTAGCGCCGGCCCTGGCCATAATTTGAACATAAGGAGGAAAAAAAACATGTGGAATAACAAAGGTCTAGGGCAGGGCTTTTCAACCTGTGGTACGCGTACCACTGGTGGTACTTTGCTGTTGGCCAGGTGGTACAAACCAGGTTTGCCTGCCACTTTATTTGACCACCTGCCACTTGTCCTTTCCTGCTTCCATAAAGTTTGGCTCCCTCTCCCTCTCTCCTAGCTGTGCTGCTCTTCCGCCATACTTCAGACCTCAGATCAGTTGGGAAGAGACAGCCAGGCAAACGGTGCAGTGATGTACCCTGGGGGTACTTACCTTGGGGAGGGGGAGGCCTTTGGATCCTAAAGAGGATTCCCCCTTCCTCCTCATTTGAGGGGGATCAGGCACTGGGAGCCCAAGTTCTCCTTGTTGGTGTGTGCGCACGCACAGTAGCTGCTCTCCGTTCAGGCTTCAGCAGAAACAGCTAAGCCTGATTGCGTCCAATCTACTGCGCAGGCACACTGGTGGTACCGCACTACTATGCAGGCACACTGGTGGTACAATTAGCGAAAAGGATGAAAAGCCCTGGTCTAGGGGATGGTCCAGAGCAGATGATAGCTAGTCTCCCCTCTTTGGAGATTGCTTGTAGAAGAAATGTTTTGGTTAGCTGCCATACATTCATCAAGGCTGAGTACCAGTTGCTGCTAAATGTATTTTATTCCTTCATGTCTATTTTTTTTTAATTCCTCTGTTCTCACTCAGTTATATAAACCCTCAGGCCCCATGTTTTATAATTTACATTTAAAGCGGAATATAACCCTGCATTTTAACTTTGCTCTAAAACATTATTTACAGTATATTATATGCAACCAGCATTTTTTTTTTTACTAGACCAGCATTGGAAGGGTTACATAGAGTTTTAAAGTTCCAGGAGATTTCTGCAGACATCCGAAGCTCAGATAGATAGATTTTGTTTACATAAATGTATCTAAGTGTTGAATGTGACTCACTCTCTCTGACTGAGCTGGAGGACAGCCAAAGTGTGTAACATTCAACACTTAGATACATTTATGTAAACAAAATGTATCTATCTGAGCTTCGGATGCGTCTGCAGAAATCTCCTGGAACTTTAAAACTCTGTGTAACCCTTCCAATGCTGGTCTAGTAAAAAAAAATGCTGGTTGCATATAATATACTGTAAATAATGTTTTAGAGCAAAGTTGAAATGCAGGGTTATATTCCGCTTTAAACGCACCACTGCTTAAGACAACTGTAAACTGCATCACCTCATCACAATACTTCTGTATTTTAAGACATCCCCACAAACAATGTACCATATCTGCATCTGGTGTTCCACATTTGGGACACACTCCTCTGTACTTGGTACTACTTTATTTTTTATGTTGAATACATACTTTGCATGATAGATAGAGCATCATAAGGTGTGATCCTCTTCAGGACTCATTTATTATCACTGTACGCATGATGTTGTTACCATCTAAAAGCTGATGAGCTTTAAGTTTTCTTTAGGGGAGTATTTGTGCCATGCCATTATGCTGGGATGTGCTAATTCCTCTGTTTTCAGCTGCATCAGCTCTGTTTGCAAACACTGGTGGTTTTCTGCATGGACAAGTGTGTTCCTAGCCTTATCCTTGGCTTCTTTCACCTGGGAGACTGAACTGTGTGCTTGACAGGCAGTTCAGCCTCCTCCTGTCTGCTGGCTACTGAGTGCTCTCTGGCTGTAAATTAGTGCAGACCAATGGGAGGGTTTTTACCCCCACACGTGTCAGCACTTGACAAGCAGTGAAGTTAACCTTGCAGCAAAAAAGGTGTGCAGCCACACTCAGATTTGATGTTAGCTGCATTTGCACTGCCCGTGCTGGTTGCTAGCAAGTGCCTGGTGGATGCATAGAAGCAAAGCAGGTGACAGATGGAAGAAGACCCAGGTATGGCCACAGTGTATTTTTTTTAACATCAGGTACCTTTTAAGTACTACATTTAAAAAAAAATCTGCTGAAGAGTTCTCTCCAACCATGAACATTGCCTGTAGTGATGGCCCGAACGGTTCGCTAGCGAACAGATTCGCGCAAACTTCGCTGGTTCACGTTCGTGGTAAACCGTGAACTATATGTGAGATCGACCCGCCCCCTATACTACATCATTATGCTCAACTTTGACCCTCTACATCACAGTCAGCAGACACATGGTAGCCAATAAGGCTACACTCCCTCCTGGAGCTCCCCCTTATAAAAGGCAGGCAGCGTCGGCCATTTCACTCACTCGTGTGGCTGCAGTAATTAGAGGAGAGAGAGCTTGCAACAGAGACATTAGGGAAAGCTTAGTTAGGCTCTTGTTAGGCTTGTCAGCTTGCTTCTTGCTGATACTTATTGCTAAAAGCACCCCTCAACAGCTCTTTTAAGAGCTAATGTTGTTCTTGTGATTTTTTTTTTGTGTGTGTGTGTGTGTGTGACCCAAAGACACTTGTTGCATATACAGCCCTGTCAGTCAATCGCAGCTGGCCCTTGGCCCCTTGGTAATTCCCACTATACCACTGCCAGGCCCAGCACCTTCAGTGACTACCTGTTCACGGTACCTGTGTGTGTGTGACAGCTGAACATTTGTAATACCAATCCCTGCATACCTGTTCAATGCACCTACCTACGTGACCGCACGCAGTGTTATATCCCAGTCACTGCACTTGCTCACGGTACCTGTGTGTGTGACAGCTGCACATTTGTAATACCAATCCCTGCATACCTGTTCAGTGCACCTACCTACCTGACCACACGCAGTATTATATACCAGTCACTGCACCTGTTCACATTACCTGTGTGTGTGACAGCTGCACATTCTATTGATACCACTTCATACCTGTTCACCTAGTGCACCTACGTGACCGCACGCACTGTTATATACCAGTCACGGCACCTGTTCACAGTACCTGTGTGTGCGTGACAGCTGCACATTTGTAATACCAATACCTGCATACCTATTCAGTGCACCTACCTACGTGACCACACACATTGTTATATACCAGTCACTGCATCTGTTCACGGTACCTGTGTGTGACAGCTGCACATTTGTAATAAAAATCCCTGCATACCTGTTCAGTGCACCTACCTACAGGACCGCAAGCAGTGTTACATTATATACCCGTCACTGCATACCTGTTCACGGTACCTGTATGTGTGACAGCTGCACATTTGTAATACTAGTCATTGCATAATTGTTCACAGTACCTGTGTGACAGCACGCTGTTTAATATACCAGTCCATGCATACCTGTTAACTGCACCTGTGTGACAGATGCACATTGTATTGTAATACCAGTCACTGCATACCTTTCACTGCACCTGTGTGACTGCACATTGTATTAGTCAAGTCAGTGCATACCTTTAACTTCATCCCCCCCCCCCCCGATATGGACAAAATAACAGGCAGAGGCAGACCCAGAAGCAAGCCACCCGGCAGGTCTGTTCGAGGTTCTGCTGATGTGATTTTGTGCGACCCTGGACAAAAGTATAGTGCTCAGAAGAAGGCACGTCCCATCAACTCCCAAGATTGTCAGGACATGGTTGACTATTTAACACAAAGCACCTCATCTTCTGCAGCCACCAGCGCTACTACAAGCACCACATCTGCTGCATTTGACACTTCGCAGGAGTTATTTGGTGGAGAATTAACTGATTCACAGACATTATTGTTACAACAAGACGAAGGCGCTAAGCAAGTTACACCACCTCATATGTCTGAGTTAGGCGACACTATGGATGTAAGGTGTGAGGAGGAGGATGATGAAGTACCTGCTGTTGGTGCAGTTTTGGAGGTTTCTGATGCAAGCAAAGCTAGGGAGGATGATTCTGATGATACAGATCTCACGTGGGTTCCCAATAGAGGAGATGAACAGGGGGACAGTTCAGAGGGGGAGTCAGAGAGGAGTAGAAGGAGACGAGTTCCTGAAAGAAGCAGGTGGAGCTCGTCATCAGAAACAGCTGGTGGCAGTGTCTGGCGCCATGTATTGCCACCTATGGACAGCCAGCCAACATGCCCTTCAACGTCAGCTACTGACACCACCATAATGCCATCACCCCTCGGCTCAGCGGTGTGGAAATTTTTTTGTGTGTTTGCCTCAGATCAGAGCAATGACATCTGTACTTTCTGCCGCCAAAAATTAAGCCGTGGAAAGGCCAACACCCTTGTAGGGATAATTGCCTTACGAAGGCACATGGAGAAAACTGCAATGGGAAGACCACCTGAGGAAAAGCAGCACACAAAAGCAAAGCCACCCTCCTTCTCCTCTTCCTCCTTCAGGTGCATCATCTTCAGCTGCTTTCTCCCTTGCAGCTTCACAATCACAGCCACCCTCCTCCACTCACCTTGAGCGGTTACTGTTCTTCTGCCCACAGCAGCAGCCAGGTGTCCGTGAGGGAAATCTTTGAGCGGAAGAAGCCAATGTCTGCCAGTCACCCCCTTGCCCGGCGTCTGACAGCTGGCTTGGCGGAACTGTTAGCTCGCCAGCTGTTACCATACCAGCTGGTGGACTCTGAGGCCTTCTGCAAATTTGTGGCCATTGGGACACCGCAGTGGAAGATACCAGGCCGCAATTATTTCTCAAAAAAGGCGATACCCAAACTATACCGTGAAGTTGAAAGGCAAGTGGTGTCATCTCTGGCACACAGCGTTGGGTCAAGGGTCCATCTGACCACGGATGCCTGGTCTGCCAAGCACGGTCAAGCCAGGTACATTACTTACACAGCCCATTGGGTCAACCTGGTAATCACTGGCAAGCAGGGAGTACGTAGTTGTGCAGCAGACCAAGTTGTGACACCTCCACGCCTTGCAGGCAGGCTTCCTACCACCTCCTCTCCTTCTCCTCCTACTGTTCCTGCTACATCCTCTTTACTGTCGTCCTCCTCCTCCTCCTTGGCTGAGTGGCAGTACAACTCTACTGGTGCTGCGATCTCCTCTCCAGCTACACAGCCCCAGCTCCCCAGGGCCTATGCTGCATGACAGGTATGACGGTGTCACGCCATCTTAGACATGTCTTGCCTCAAAGCGGAGAGTCACAGTGGAGCAGCTCTCCTGGCTGCTCTTAACAAACAGGTGGATCAGTGGCTGACCCCGCACCAACTGGAGATCGGCAACGTGGTGTGACAATGGCAGCAATCTAATTTCGGCTTTGCATTTGGGAAAGTTGACACATGTACCCTGCATGACACATGTGCTGAATCTAATAATTTAGAGATTTGTGTGTAAGTACCCAGGCTTACAGGACGTCCTGAAGCAGTCCAGGAAGGTGTGTGGGCATTTCAGGCGGTCTTACCCGGCCATGGCACACTTGGCCGATATTTAGCGGATAAACAACTTGCCGGTGAGGCGCTTGATTTGCGATAGCCCGACTCGCTGGAATTCAACGCTCCTGATGTTTAACCGCCTGCTACAACAGGAGAAAGCCGTCAAAGAGTATCCTGTACAACTACAGTGAAAGGACATGCTCTGGGGAGATGGGGATATTCTGGCCGCAGTACTGGACACTCATGCGAAATGGCAGGCTCATGCAGCCGTTTGAGGAGGTGACAAATCTCGTGAGTCGCAGTGAAGGTGCCATCAGCGACTTGATCCCATATGCTTTCTTCCTGGAGCGTGCCATGCATAGAGTGGTGGATCAAGCTGTGGAGGAGCGTGAACAAGAACAGGAGCAGGAGGAAGAGTTGTGGGATCAATTCTCAGCAGAACCAGATGTTTCCTCAACACTTGCGGCAGCACAGAGGGGGGGAGGAGGAGGAAGAGTCGTGTGGAGAAGAAGAGTCAGATGATGAGGAAGGTGGGTTTTTTTGAGGAGGAGGCGGAAGAACAACCACAGCAGGAGTTGCAGGGGGCTTGTGCTGCTCAATGTTCCCGTGGTATTTTTCGTGGCTGGGGGAGGAGGAGAACTTACCTAACATCACTGAGAAGAGCAAGAGAAGATGGATAGTATGTCTGCATCCAAATTTGTGCAGATGGCTGTCCAGCCTGTTGAGGGACCCCCATATAAAAAAACTCAAGGAGAATGAGCTGTATTGGGTGGCCACGCTACTAGACCCTCGGTATAAGCACAAAGGCAGCACTGAAGGCAGAAAGGATGCAGCACTTGCAGAACAAGCTGGCAACTATGCTTTACAGTGCGTTTAAAAATGAAGTCACAGCACAACGGAATAAAGGTACCACTGCTAGTAATCCTTCTCCCATGTCCACGCAGGCAAGGACAGGATGCTCCAGCAATCTCATGGTGATGTCGGACATGAGGACATTCTTTAGTCCAATGCCTCGCCTTAGCCCTTCCGGATCCATCCTCCACCAACACCTCGAATGGCAGGTAGCTGACTACCTGGCCTTAAGTCTGGATGTAGACACTATGAGCAGCGGATAATCCCTGGACTACTGGGTGCGCAGGCTTAACCTGTGGCCAGAGCTGTCACAATTTGCCATACAACTTCTGTCTTGCCCTGCCTCAAGCGTCCTGTCAGAAAGGACCTTCAGCACAGCTGGAGGCATTGTCACTGAGAAGAGAAGTCGCCTAGGTCACAAAAGTGTTCAGTACCTCACCTTTATCAAAATCAATGAGGCATGGATCCTGGGCTACTGCCCGCCCGAAGACTAAGTCAGTCCCCACACAGCATCTCTGCCTGCACGCCATGTGACTGCCTGCCCCAAGACGAAGTCGCTCCCCACACAGCATCTCTGCCTGCAGGCCTCTTGACTGCCTTCTCCGCCACCACCAACAAGGTCCAGGACTCCAGGCGGATTCCTGAATTTTTAAGCAGCGGCCGCTATAATTAATTTTCTGGTGCATGTACATGCCTGCCTAATTTTTCTGGCTGCACTGCGGCTGCAACAACAAAACAAAAGGCATGTACATGTGTGAATTCCCCTTCGTGATCGTTACCTTGCCGCGGTGAAGGGGCTTGCATATCACAATAAAGCAATGACCGTCGGCTATATGAGTGGGGGGGGGGGGGCACACCCAAGATAATAAGGTCGTTGCTTAATTGTGGACAGACCAAATTGGATCAGCTGGACAGTCACTGTTGTTCTTTCATTGAACTACCTAAGCCCGGTGACCATATGGGCTTGAAAACCGCTAACGTCTGCACTCTGGCCATGGTGTGCACCAGTCCAACACAGCCGTCACTACACAAACAGCTGTTTGCGGTGCGTTACACAGTGAGTTTTGGTGAGTTGATGTTTTAAAGCACTTTAGGCCGCCAATTTAGCATGCAATGTGATTTCTGCCCTTAAAATGCTGCTGCGCGTCAAATCCTGATTTTTCCCCGGGACTTTTGGCGTGTATCCCACTCCGCCATGCCCCCCTCCAGGTGTTAGACCCCTTGAAACATCTTTTCCATCACTTTTGTGGCCAGCATAAATGTTTCTAGTTTTCAAAGTTCGCCTCCCCATTGAAGTCTTTTGCGGTTCGCAAAAGTTTGCGCGAACTGAACTTTTGCGGAAGTTCGCGTTCGAGGTTCGCGAACCAAAAATCGGAGGTTCGAGCCATCTCTAATTGCCTGTAGGTGTCATTTTCACCATGCAGAAGAAGGATAATCCCCTCTGCCCCATATTGTATACAGAGACATCAACAACGTCACCATAAAAAATGTTATCAAGATATTTATTAAACAAAACACAAAGGGGATGAATGGGAAATTACTTTCCACACCTACTTAGTGCATTTTAGTATCTGATGATTCCACATTCTTACAAACGATATTTTCACAGACTGGAATATCATGCATAACCAACAGAGTTACCTTAGCTTGGACACACCAGGCAAGAGTCTAGAAGAAGAAAAACTACCTTTCCAAAGCGTAAGGGGAATTCTAGCTTTCACCATAGGTCTTCCTTCTGAGGTCTATCTCCACAGATATGAGGGGTAGTCCTTACCTCCCTGTGCACAAGCTAGGGATGAACCCATTGTTCTTGACATGAACAAGGGGGTTTTGCAAAAGGGAGGAAAGATTTTTGCCCCATCATACTGAGCAACCCCATGTCCTGGGTCAAGTGGGCTGGCACTGTTCAGGCCATGTGTCCCAAGGTTACAGCTCAAGGGCATAGCTGAGTGATATGTGTTATTACCAGTGTAAGGCCTCTTTCACACAGTAGGCTGAACTGTGTGCTTGTCAGCCAGTTCAGCCTCCCATCCACCAGCCTCAAGTACCATTCGGGTGCAATTCAGTGCTTGGCACACACTGGTGTTATCTGGTGGCAGAGAACCACGACATTTTGCGTCTGAGCACTGCCGAGGCTGTGCTCATATTTGAGTGGTAGCAAGCGCCAGGATGGTGCAAGGGAGCAGCTGATAGGCGTTGAATTCACCACCTTCAGCCTGCCATGTGAAAGCAGGTGAGAAGTGTAGCACTTGACCCAGGACATGGGGTTGCTCAGTATGAGGGGGCAAAGTGTAAGTGTAGCACTCATCTCTCCTAACTTATTGGTATTTAACAATGCCTTCCTATATCTAAATATGACTGCACCATAAGTAGAAGAAGAGTATTGGTTTCAGTTTTTTCCAGAGTTTTCAAGCAGCCAAGTTAATGATAACCCATCAATTTTCAAAACTGAATCATAAAAATAGAAATGCAAGCAACATAGACAACCATAACCAGTAGTCTATGCTAGTGATTGTTATCAAGACCCTGGTGGGAGTAAGGTTGGGTTTACACTTAGGGCCTGTCTGTGCGTCAGTTTTTCTGCATGAGTTGTCAGACCGTTTTGCATTGCTGTTAATTGTTTTTCTGCATGTGAAAAACATATTGAAGTGGGAATTAGCCCATCGATTAATATTGGTTGCAGTTTTCCTGTACAGAAAACGCACAGAAAAACTGACGAGTGGAGAAAGGCCATCAGTTGCCATCAGCTATAACACAGCAGACAACTGATGAGAAATGATTTTCCATGCTTTTCTATGGGTCAGTTTACATATATTTCCTAATAGAATGGCAGTCCATTGTGCCCATGTGTGCCACTTGTGGTAGTGCACACGCAGGCCATGCATGCAGCCGCCTGTAAATGGAACAGGCTAAATTACTAGTGTGTTATAATATAGATGTAAACTGACCCACCAGGAAACATTAGAAATGCCTTCTCATCAGTTGTCTGTTGCAGTATAGCTGACAGCAACTGGCAACCCAGCCTTAGACCTCTTACAGTTACAAGGTCTGTCGTCCACAAACTTGAACCCTCAGGTGACAATTTGACTTCAACCGCTTTCCGATTACAACTTACTAAACTTTTCTCTGACCTCCTCTAAGAGGCGTATCTACAGGGGTGGAGACATTGCTCGTGCCATGGGCGCCACAGCACCATGGACGCCACAGCACCATGGACGCCATGCCTGTCCCTGTGCTGTGCCCCCATGCCTCCCCGTCACTTAGACCTCAGATCAGATTAATTATGTTATCTGGGGAACATGGTTACTTAATTTACGTATGTAGGGCATACTTGGGTTAGTGTTAGAAAAAAGGGCAGAGAGGGAAAAAGAAAAAATATTTCCAAAATGTAATTTCAGCAATACCCCAAGCCCAAAAACACATGCAACCATAACACGTGTACATGAGAAAAAATGCTGTTTTTAGAGGGGAAGGGGGCTATGAGTGGGGCGGGGGGAGGGGGCAATTTCAGTGTTTGCCATAGGCTCTATATTACCAAGATACGCCCCTGCCTCTGCTTTTCCTAATACACTGGCACAAGCATGCTCTCATATACACAGAAACTACCGCAACCTAGACATGCAATCTGTCTCCGATGCCCTGATGTCACGTCATCCTTCACTGATGATGAGCTGAAAACGTTGGAATTTTGGCAGCAGACAGACTAGAAGGAGGCGTGCGAACTATAAACACCAAAATACTAGGCCGCTACCATCTCTTTTCAATGGGAAAGAGAAGCCCACTCTGGCTGATTCTAAGACCTGTAAATAAAAAGGATTAACACAGGCTATTCTGGCTAATAACACTTCTTGGTAGCGAGTCTTCAGAAAGCGCGGATGCCTTCTGGTTGGCTGAAACAGGGTGTAGCTAGGCAACAAATGAATTTATTATAAATGCAATATACAATAATATATACAGAAAATCGTTAAAAGTAACAATTATAGAGATAAAAGTAGCTCAATATAAAAATAAAAAAGGAGAAGAAACAAGTGAAACATTATACTTAGAGTTCAGGTGGAAATGTCCTTTTTGGGGAAAGCACGTTAAGTTCCTTTGTTTCTGGATCAGGGGACGCAGCGTCAAAGTCCAAACAAGATAGATACCAGCATGTCCTCAAGCTGGCAATATGTAATCCGGATGATGTTCAAAGTTAAGGACATAGATCTTGGGTCCTCTGCTCTAGTTATACTCCTGGCACAGTAAGGAGGAGTGAGGGCGGGGACCACACACCCCGGAGTCCCTTCTCATGGAGAAAACTGCACTACTGCAACATACTACTTTGTGGACTACCTTCTAACAGTCCCGCTCCAGTCGGTACTGTACTCAGCTGCTCATACTCCTGTAGTATCACTGGGGTACTTTGGACCTGTCTTACTTACGGTCCATAAGTCGGATTGTGCTGGAATCTTCTCAGTACCAGTGCCAGGTAAGGTCCGACACACTCTGCGAGTTTGAAGGGCCTGGCAGCTTTGAAACACTGGAAATATGACAAATATAGCAGTTTATGGATTATTTTATAAATAACGGTTCACCAGGAGTTTGTAGTTCACAGCTGGAGAGATTTGAGTTCCTTTGAACTTCTCAGCTCAGGGCATACTCTTGCTGGGGGTTGGTGCCACTTTGGCTACACTAAGACCCTTTATGAGCTTCTGTCAGCCCAGAAGTGTGGAGACCTGATTTATGGGGGTCCTTAACACAGCTGGGTGCCTGGGTGCCTGGGAAACTTCCCTGAGAAGGTCTCTTAATGACTCTAGCCATTTAGTGTAAGAGAAACAAAGTTGTCTTTTAAAAGAAAAAATGTCATTCTGATTTCTGCAATGAACTGTGCAATCTAACCAGGAAGCGATTAGAAAACCGACTGCACGGATCTTCCCGATTCGCCTGCGCTTCTCACGGTTGGCCGTGACATCTTGTTTAGCAATTTTTAACTCCCTTTTCCGGCACCCTCCTCATCCTTCTTCATGCTTATCAGCTAAAGAATTTGCAACACATGATAAAATTGACAAAATCTGTAGTGGTGTTTCCATACAGCCATCTAATTCCATCCACACCTCACTTCTTGACTGCTCTCTCTCCGTTTTCTCTGCACTTCTTCCAATCTCCAAATCTCATCTTACCACGTCCTCTTTGGATCCTATTCCCTCCCATCTCATTCCGCAGCTATCCTCATCCTTCATCCCTCTACTAACACCGCTATTCAACCCAGGGGCGTTCCTACTATTGGGCACAGGTGTCGGCGTGGTGCACCAGATGTCTGACAGGTAGGGGGTGTCGCCACGACCCCCCCCCCCCAGCAGCAGAACAGGAGGGGAAGCTGTGCTAGAAGGAGGGGCAGTGGGAACAACAGCGGGGAGGGGGCCAGAACCCCCCTACCTCACCAAGTGGGCGGATAATTACTTCCGTGTTCCAAGCAATGGAGCACAGTTTCACCATCATCACAGGTCTCCGCCTTCAATGCCGCCCACTGTGCTTCCTGATTAGCGAAAGCACAGCAAGCGGCATTGAAGGTGGAGACCTGTGATGATGGTGACGCTGCTCTCCAGCGCTTGGAACGCGGAAGTCATGTGAGTAAATATCCGCCCACCGGGCTTGTTTGCTGCCGATCTATGGAGGGGGAGAGAGCAGAAGGAGGGGATCCAGGTGAGGGAGGGAGGGGTTCTGACCCCCCTCCCGCCGCTGTCCCCACTGCCCCTCCTTCTAGCACTGCTTCCCCTGGGGGCAACTTTACTAGTTTCACTGGGGGCAACTTTACTAGCTTCACTGGGGGCAACTATACTAGCTATACTGGGGGCAACTATACTATCTTTACTGGGGCAACTATACCAGCTGCACTGGGGGCAACTATACTAACTACACTGGGGGCAACTATACTATCTATACTGGGGACATCTATACTACCTACATTGAGGGCAACTATACTATCTATACTGGGGGGCAACTATACTAGCTACAATTGGGGCAACTATACTACCTACACTGGGGGTAACTATACTAGCTACACTGGGGCAACTATACTACCTACATTTGGGGCAACTATACTACCAACACTGGGTGCAATTATACCACTTATACTGGGTGCAACTATACTAGCTATATTGGAGCAACTATATTGGGGGCAACTATACTAGCTACCTATAATGTATTACATATACTGGGGCAACTATGCTCCCTTTACTGGGCAGCTAAATTACCTATACTGGTGGCACATATACCTGGCATTACCTGATGTGGCGCGCTTAGTGTGCTGTACCCGCTCCTTTCATTTTTTTTTGGGGGGGGGGGGTGTCTTATAATACCCAGCACCGGGTGTCAAATGCCCTAGGTATGCCACTGATTCAACCTATCCCTCTCAACTGGCTACTTTCCATCCTCCAGCAAAAAGGCTGTTGTGACACCACTACTTAAAAAACCATCTCTAGATCCACAGAACTCGCCAACTACCGCCCTGTGTTACTTCTCCCATTCACATCCAAATTACTTGAACTAAGCCATTATTTATCTACCAACTCCCTGCTTGATCAATTCCAGTCTGGTTTTTGCTCTAACCAATCTTCTTGTTGTTAAATCCAAAGGCCACTATTCTATACTCATCCCTCTAGATCTGTCATTTGATACTGTTGACCACACCTTACTCCTAAAGATACTTTCATCTATAGGTATAAAGGGCCCACTCTCTCCTGGATATCTTCCTATCTTTCTGAAAGGTTTTTCTCAGTCTCTTACTCAGATCAGATCTCATCTACCTATTGTTTTCCATCTACATACTTGGCAACTTAATAAACTCATTTGGGTTTCAAAACCACTTATATGCGGACGATACACAACTGTACCTCTCGGCCCTAGACCTTAAACCCCTCCTCACACGTGTTCCTGACTGCTTGTCTGCTATATCCTATTTCATGACCTCCCCGCTTCCTAAAACTTCATATGAGTAAAACAGAACTAACTATGTTTTCACCGTCTCTGTCCACTTCTCTGCCCAATAGTGCAATACATGTTCATAACACCCCTATAACTTCAGTTTCCAAAGCATGGTGCTTAGGGGTAATATTTGACTCATCTCTCTCTTTTATTCCTCACATTCACTCCCTAACAAGCTCCTGCCATCTCCAACTTAAAAACATATCTTGCATCAGACCTTTTCTCGCTCAGGACACAACTAAAATGTAAATATATGCTCTTATAATATCTTGGCTGGACTATTGTAACACACTACTTTGTGTACTACCAACTAATAGACTGGCACCGCTCAAGGCACTTTGAGACAGGTGTAGCAAGGGCTTATGGGAGCTCAGTCTGGGCAGGAGGAGGAGGATGTGTTACTAGCCAGAGATTTCAGAGGCAGAGGGGAGGAGGGAGGAGGAGAGGGGAGTGAACTTTTCACAGGCTGAGAGCTGGAGATGCAGAGCAGCTTGCCTGTGTGTAATGTGACAAACAGAACATGGTGGCTCACATTACATCCCAGGAAGAAATAATCATGTACTGTTGAAGCTGTTTGCAGCTAGATTTGCTGTATAAAGTATTTAAACTTTAGATAAGATATATAAACAAGTTACTTGTTATAGTTAGATTTTCATCTCGGGCCCGCTTTAACTCTAACTTACAAAGCTCTCCACAATCTCTCTCCTGTGGACATCTCCTCACTAGTTTCTTTATACCAGCCCAACCGCAATCTCAGATCTGCACATGACCTTCTTTTGTCCTCCTGTAGAATCACCTCCTCGCATTCATGTATACAAGATTTTGCACATACTTCACCCCTCCTCTGGAATCCCCTGCCACAATACATCTGTCACTCTCCAAACTTTGATGTTTTAAACGTGCCCCGAAAACTCACTTTTCCATCAAGTATATGCTCTACCTTAGGCCAGTTCCCCTTTGACCTCTGGCCAAGTTGTATTCATATTAGATACAGACGCGTAGCTGGGGGGGGGGGGGGGCAGAGGGGTACAAATTTCCCCAGGCGCTGAGACTTGAGGGCGCTCATCAGCCTGCACGCTGGAGAGGGAGGAAGTGGTAGAAGAGCAGCAGCAGCCTTTCGAACAGCAGCAAGGAGCCAGCTTGGCGATGGGACGAGGATGGGTGAGGCTAGGGCTGCTGCTAGACTGAAGGGCTGTCAGTGCACCCCTCCTCTCCTCATGCAGCCACACTGACAAGCCTGCTGTGCCTATGAGACAGGCTCTGCAGACCTCTCCTGGGATGCCAGCATTAGCACACTGGACGCTATCTCCCAAAGCCCTGACCCTGGTGACTGGTGAGAGGACTTCCCCATAGGCATTATGAGGGCAGCCGCAGTAAGATGATTAATCATGTGTGACGTGCAGTGGAAACATTGTGTTCCTGCTATGCTATGCAATCTAATTGCACTACTTTTGATCTTCTTGCTGTTTGACCTGCTGGGACTGTCATTTGTGTATATATATATATATACAAATATATATATATACACACACACAGTATATATTTTAGTATTTATATAGCACCGACATCATACGCAGCGCTGTACAGAGTATATTGTCACCTAACTGCCCCTCAGAGGTGCTCACAATCTAACCCTACCATACATAGTCATACTGTATGTCTATGTATGTATCATGTAGTGTATGTATTGTAGTCTAGGGCCAATTTTAGGGGGAACCCAATTAACTTATCTGTATGTTTTGGGATGTGGGAGGAAACCAAAGTACCTGGAGGAAACTCACACAGACACAGGGAGAGCATACAAACTCCTTGCATATGTTGACCTGGCTGGGTTTCGAACCCGGGGACCCAGCACTGCAAGGTGAGAGCGCTAACCACTACGCCATGTTGCTGCGTGTATATATCCTCCTGCTTAAAGAGAACCTGAAGCGAGAAATATATGGAGGCTGCCATATTTATTTCCTTTTAAACAATACCAGTTATACCAGTTGCCTGGCAGCCCTGCTGATCTTTTTGGCTTCAGTAGTGTCTGAATCACACCAGAAACAAGCATGCAGCTAATCTTGTCAGATCTGACAATAATGTCAGAAACCCCTGCTGCATGCTTGTTCAGGGTCTATTGCTTAATAGGAAATAAATATGGCAGCCTCCATATACCCCTCGCTTCAAGTTCCGTTTAAGCTAAATACTCATAAATACTCACTACCCCACAGAGGGAGATGGATCCAGGGACGTCCCCCCTCACACGAGCACCTCCCACCTCCTCCAGCACCACCAGGCGTTGCGGGCACGTTATGCGACCTATAATGTCCCCTAAAACGCAACGTCCTGGTGGGAAAGAAGCCTTAGGCCCTGTTCACACTGCACGCGTTTCCAGCCGCGTTTTGGAAACGCGTGCAGGTGGCCGACACGCACGACATCAGACATTGCATAGAGTGCAATGTCTGATGTTCACACTGCATGCGTTCCGGACCTGTGCGGTCCGGGAACGCATGCTGCACGCATTTTTTGTAAAAACGCATGGCTGTCCCATTCACTTTTCAGTGATGGGATCAGCCACGCAACGCACACAAACGTGGATGGCGTGCGCTCGTATGCGTTGCGTTCCGCACGCATGGCCATCCGCGTTTGTGATGTGAACGGGGCCTTAAGGCTCTAAACCACATGGGGCCCAAATACATAGCAGATCGATTGGAACTTTAAACTTCTCCATGCACCCTCCGCTCTGCCAGTAAGATGATGAATCTGGTTATTCCCAGGATACACTTAACATTTGGTGCCCGGGCCTTTTCCTATGGAGCCCCTGCTTTATGGAACTCGCTGCCACAGTCAGTGCCTCTCGCACTCTGGACAGCTCCTTCTCTGGACAGCTTTAAGAAAAGGGTAAAAACCCAGCTCTATTTCTCCAATTCCATCCCCTATAGTTTTAAATAAGCAATGCTACTATAAATAAAATGGCCAATAATGACAGGTTATTTACCATAATAACAGCAATGACATACATATTAAAAAAAAAAGCTGAGTCCCTAAGGCAACTATTTATGAATTAAAAACAAAACAAAATGTTTTTTTTTTTTTTTTACAAGTTTGTTTGTTTGGTAACTGTGGGTTGGGGGACTTTGGAAGGGATTTGTTTTATTTTATTTTTTTAATTAACCATTTAAGGACCAGCAGTCTCTGGACACTTAAAGACCAGAGACCGCTCGTCCAATCCCGACGAAATCCCGACGAATCGCCGCACATACCCGCCGCAACCGCCGTCATCGCCGCTCGCCAAGACCCCCAGGACATAGACTCTGCCGTCTCTATGACGGCAGAGTCATGTGAGCCGGTCAGGAGCCGCTTTCATTGGCTCCTGACCCTGTTTTTCAATGTAAGCCAATGGGAACGGCTTACATTAAAAGACAGGGCCAGGAGCCAATGAAATCGGCTCCTGACCCGCTCACATGACTTTGCCGTCATAGAGACAGGCAGAGCCTGTGAGATGCGGCGAGAATCGTCGGGTTTGAGCGGCGCGATCGGCGTGGAGCAGCGGAAACGGCAGATGCGCGCTGCGGACAGTGATTGAGATCTACGCCCCCTGCCAGCCAGGAGCCCACCAATACAGGGCGTAGATCTCAATCACTGCGGTCCTTAAATGGTTAAAAATGTACTGAGCTTGTCATTTTTTTTTTACTCTTTTTTTTTTTTCTAAACTTTCGTTATTATGAATGGATTTGGCTCCTGAACAGGGTCAAGTCCATTCATTCCAGGCACTGCTATTGGTTCAGGGGAACACTTGCTCTCCTCCACCAATCGCTGCGTAAATGGAAATGACAGCTTCTGTCTTGTGGGTACCATGTCAGGGAATATAGTAAAAATCACTGATGCAAATTAGTCATCATTTTTCCTGGCAGAATACAACTTCTGGGGGCAGGGAGAGATAAAAAAAAATACATGAATGTATAACCTTCTTTTTAAACTGTGGGTCACTTAATAGGCTGCCACTGTTTAGAGACCGTAAAACATTCAGGCTGCATTCACAGTGGACGTTGCGGAGCTGCGTTACAAACTCCAATGACAATCCTATGCAGTGTTCCCAGTGCAACATCACATTAAAACTTGTACCGTTATGGTAACGCATTACCTCTAAATGCACACGTTACCAGGTACAGGAAAGCATACTTTTCATTGCCTGTATGCTTTACTGTACCTACTGTATGCAATGGTAATGCAGCGTTAATACTATTTTTTTTTTGCGTTGCGTTGTAATGCTGCGTTGCGACTTTAACATTGCATTACAACACAAAGTCCCTTTGTGAATACAGCCTCAACCTACTTTGTAAATGATTAAATAAAAAAATCCTAGGATACTTAAAAAAGTCATTTTTAGGAGTAGGGGACAATTATAATATTGTTTATCTTATCAGTTTATTTTCACCTCGGGTTCACTTTATCCTCCCTGGCGGTCAATTAAATCCGCCAGAGAGGCAGCGCAGCACTATTTAAAAACATTTTTTTTAAAAATCATGTAGCTAGCCTAGCGCTAGCTACATGATAGCCGCAGAGCAGCGGCATCCCCCTACCCTCTCCGATCGCCTCCGGCGATCAGGCCCGTCAGGAAATCCCGTTCTGAACGGGATTTCCATGAGGGCTTCCCCCGTCGCCATGGTGACGGGCGCGATGACCTCACCGACGTTGTGACGTCAGAGGGAGTCCCAATCCACCCCTCAGCGCTGCCTGGCACTGTTTGGCCAGGCAGCGCACGGGGTCTCGGGGGGGGGCACCCTCTGACGTGGCGGGTAGCGGCGAATCGGCGGCGATCGAAGGTAACATGCAGCTAGCAAAGTGCTAGCTGCGTGCATAAAAAAAAAATTATGCACATCGGCCCAGCGGGGCCGAAGAAATCCTCCTGGGTGGCTTACCCCGTGTCCAGCACGGGGTTACCGCTAAGGAGGTTAAAGGACTTTCGAGGTGAATTGCATAAAAAAAGTTATTTACCTCATTGCAAAAGCAGACCTCAGGGCAGACGAACAGCACCTTCCTTGTCACTATCAGGTGCTTTATCAGCCTAATTCACGCTTCATTGTAGGTCCCGACCCTCCCCAGGATCGCCTTATCAGAATCGCCACTTTAAAAATCTACCTCCTGCGCAGCTCGCAAAACCGCGGCTGCGCAGGATTACAGCCCCGCTCGTGTCCGCCCTCACTCTGTGCGCTCTGTTATATGTCATGTGGAGCCCACATGACGTATAACAGAGCTAATGGAGTGAGGGTGGCCACGGGCTGTAAACCTGCGCAGCCGCAGCTATGCGAGCTGCGCAGGAGGTAGATTTTTAAAGCGGCGATTCTGATAAGGCGACCCTGGGGAGGGTCGGGACCTACAATGAAGCGTGGATTACTCTGATAAAGCACCTGATAGTGACAAGGAAGGTGCTGTTCGTCTACCCTGAGGTCTTCTTTTGCAATGAGGTAAATAACTTTTTTATGCAATTCACCTCGTAAGTCCTTTAACCACCCTGGCGTTCTGATTAAATCGCCAGGGTGGCTGCGGGAGGGTTTTTTTTAAATAAAAAAAAAACTATTTCATGCAGCCAACTGAAAGTTGGCTGCATGAAAGCCCACTAGAGGGCGCTCCGGAGGCGTTCTTCCGATCGCCTCCGGCGGCCAGAAGTAACACGGAAGGCCGCAATAAGCGGCCTTCCGTGTTTCGCTTACCTCGTCGCCATGGCGACGAGCGGAGTGACGTCATGGACGTCAGCCGACGTCCTGACGTCAGCCGCCTCCGATCCAGCCCTTAGCGCTGGCCGGAACTGTTTTTCCGGCTACGCTGGGCTCGGGAGGCTGGGGGGACCCTCTTTCGCCGCTGCACGCGGCGGATCGCCGCGCTGCAGCGGCGATCAGGCAGCACACGCGGCTGGCAAAGTGCCGGCTGCGTGTGCTGCTTTTTATTTCATTAAAATCGGCCCAGCAGGGCCTGAGCGGCAGCCTCTGGCGGTGTTGGACGAGCTGAGCTCGTCCAGACCGCTCAGCTGGTTAAGGCCTTGTTCACATTATAAATCGTCAGCGCTATTGCAAGCGCTGAGCGATTTGGAAAGCGCTTTTGTAAGCGCTTTCAGAGCGATTTGCAATTAGAAAAGTGTTTTTTAAGCGCTTTTGTGTAGCGTTTTTTTTCACTTCCTGATGTCAGTTTTCAAAGCACTTTTTCAAGAGCTTAGCGATTTTCCTATATTTTCTATTGAATCGCAAACGCTCAGAAAATGGTGCAGGACACGTGTTTGCGATTGGATAGAAAGCTCATCGCTCATATGAGAACACTCACATAGAGCAACATTGCAGAAGCGCTTTTAGGCCCCCTGCACACTGCAAATCCAATTTGCGATTCCGATTTTCCGTGAATGCTATCAAAAGAAAAACATTGAATAAACGCAGCATGTAGTACCGATTAAAAATCGGAATCGCATGTAGTGTGCAAAAGGCCTAAAGGCAATTTTTAAAATCACAGTGCTTGACAAAAAAGTGAAATCGCTCCAAGTGTAAACAAGCCCTAAGGAAATGTTGGAGGTTCCCTGTGCACACATTTATTTGTTGCCAGAAGCAGTAAAATCCAGAACCAAAGTTCTCTTTTTTTAAATTGGTAATTCTCAGTATATTTTTTTCTCCCAAATGTTTGACTGTTCTCTGTAAGGACTTGTTCACATTATGAATCGTCCAGCGCTATAACAAGCACTGAGCGTTTTTGTGCACAATTTTTGTGATTCCTGGCGTTTTCTGAGCATTGGGTGATTTTGTGTAAGCGCTTTTCTAAGCGCCAGTGGCAGACACAGCCAGCAGTGGGCCCCTGTGCAAAATACCAATTGTGGGCCCCTAACAGGCAACTAAAAGTGGGTGTGGCCATAACTAAATTAGGTGTGGTTACTATGACGCACACGGTTCCCGAGAAAACCGCGCGTGCGCCATTCAAGTCACAAATGCACGCGTCATCGCAAATACCAAAATGACAGTTCATATAAACTGTATTTCTCCAAAGGGCTGGGGGAATCTTTTCCTGGTCAGGTAATTAGCCTCCTGTGAAAAGCCCTCTGCCAGCACATGGGACTCCCTGAGGTGTTTACAGCCCATCCATCACAGATAAGGCTGACATAAATCGTAAATCCCAAGTTTCTAGGAGAATGGTGTCTCTAGCGTTCACACCTCCACACAGAGCTAGCAAATGCACAGATGTTATCAGTTCTCTCTGGAAGCAGCTGAACTACTGTGACCTCAGGAATCCCAATATCCATATTTCCTTCACATTTTCTTCATAATTCATGGCATAGCAAATCTCTATGCCCATGAAATTGGCACAGGTTGTGGGATTCCGCAGGACGCTGGTTCTGACAGGTTTACGGACCAATCGGACTGCCAGATCTAGCGTAACACTGTTTTCAAATAACCCTCTAGTACCCCAGGGATCTGATCCCCAAATTTGGTATCAACATTCTTGATAAATTCTGACAAACCTAAAAATGTCACTAGATTTAACATAACTTGTATGGTTTGCAGATTAGCACACCTATCACGATTCAGGTATATTCCTGTGTCTATGAGAGGGGCGGGCATCTCCTGTTCCAAAGAGGTGTGTGATCCACGCCCCCTAGCCCCTCCTGCTGGAGTTGGGGCTATACAGTGGAGGAAATAATTATTTGACCCCTCACTGATTTTGTAAGTTTGTCCAATGACAAAGAAATGAAAAGTCTCAGAACAGTATCATTTCAATGGTAGGTTTATTTTAACAGTGGGAGATAGCACATCAAAAGGAACATCGAAAAAATAACCTTAAATAAAAGATAGCAACTGATTTGCACTTCATTGAGTGAAATAAGTTTTTAAACCCTCTAACAATAAAAGACTTAATACTTAGTGGAAAAACCCTTGTTTGCAAGCACAGAGGTCAAACGTTTCTTGTAATTGATGACCAAGTTTGCACACATTTTAGGAGGAATGTTGGTCCACTCCTCTTTGCAGATCATCTCTAAATCCCTAAGGTTTCGAGGCTGTCTCTGTGCAACTCTGAGCTTGAGCTCCCTCCATAGGTTTATTGGATTAAGGTCCGGAGACTGACTAGGCCACTCCATGACCTTAATGTGCTTCTTCTTGAGCCACTCCTTTGTTGCCTTTGCTGTATGTTTTGGGTCATTGTCGTGCTGGAACACCCATCCACGACCCATTTTCAGTTTCCTGGCAGAGGGAAGGAGGTTGTCGTTCAGGATTTCACGATACATGGCTCCGTCCATTTTCCCGTTAATGCGATTAAGTTGTCCTGTGCCCTTAGCAGAAACCCCCCCCCCCTCCCAAAGCAAAATGTTTCCACCCCCATGCTTGACGGTGGGGACGGTGTTTTGGGGGTCATAGGCAGCATTTTTCTTCCTCCAAACACAGCGAATTGAGGTAATGCCAAAGAGCTCTATTTTGGTCTCATCAGACCACAGCACCTTCTCCCAGTCACTCACAGAATCATTCAGGTGTTCATTGGCAAACTTCAGACGGGCCTGCACATGTGCCTTCTTGAGCAGGGGGACCTTGCGAGCCCTGCAGGATTTTAATCCATTGCGGTGTAATGTGTTTCCAATGGTTTTCTTGGTGATTGTGGTCCCTGCTAATTTGAGGTCATTCACTAACTCCTCCCGTGTAGTTCTAGGATACTTTTTCACCTTTCTCAGAACCATTGACACCCCACGAGGTGAGATCTTGCGTGGAGCACCAGAGCGAGGTCGATTGATGGTCATTTTGTGCTCCTTCCATTTTCGAACAATCGCACCAACAGTTGTCACCTTCTCTCCCAGCTTCTTGCTAATGGTTTTGTAGCCCATTCCAGCCTTGTGCAGGTCTACAATTTTGTCTCTGACATCCTTGGACAGCTCTTTGGTCTTTCCCATGTTGGAGAGTTTGGAGTCTGCTTGATTGATTGATTCTGTGGACAGGTGTCTTTTATACAGGTGACTAGTTAAGACAGGTGTCCTTAATGAGGGTGACTAATTGAGTAGAAGTGTCTAACCACTCTGTGGGAGCCAGAACTCTTAATGGTTGGTAGGGGTTCAAAAACTTATTTCACTCAATGAAATGTAAATCAGTTGCTATCTTTTATTTAAGGTTATTTTTTCGATTTTCCTTTTGATGTGCTATCTGCCACTGTTAAAATAAACCTACCATTAAAATGATACTGTTCTGAGACTTTTCATTTCTTTGTCATTGGACAAACTTACAAAATCAGTGAGGGGTCAAATAATTATTTCCTCCACTGTAACTAGAGAGAGCCCAGAAAGCTCTGGGTGTCCAAGTCCATCATCTGGAATCTTTGTCTATAACATCTGACAGGCCAGCAGGACTCTGGCCGCATGGCAAAACCGCCATCTTGGACTTTTCAACAAAGACTTGCGATTGCCGCATGGACTACCGATAACGGTATTTGAACTGTATATTAAGACATTCTGTTTCTTTTCATCTCTACTCTCTATCAAATCAATCTGTTCTACAGTAAGCTGTGTGTATGTAGTTTTCGAATAAAACTAACGATTTTTATCGTTCAGTCTTGTGCCTGTTCTGGTCATCTGATTGCTGCTATAACGAATCTGCCCTCTGAAGAGTCAGTCATACTATCGCATTGTGTTATGATTTGCTTATAAATTGTTGATTTGCTAGCTAGGGTGTAAATAACCATTTCTTCCTTCTAGGATTAGCTAGTATCCGATTTCCTGTGCGAAATCAATAACTTTAGTTTCTCGATTGTAAATACAATTCGAGATTGCATCATATATGGACCCATTAACCTTTCTTTAACGTCGCATAGCTCACGGTCTTTAAGCCTTCGGAAGTGACTATTCCCCGAACGGTGACTGGAGCATGTCAAACGTGATTGGGCTGGCTACCGTATTGTGATAGCGTTGGGGTCTCCTCGCCCTATCAATCGGGGAGTGGTGGCAGTGTATTTACCCGATTTCCAGCGCGAAATCGATATTTTTAGTTTACAGATTGTATATGCAATCAGGATTGTACATGTATGGGCACCTCCAACCAATCTTAACCGTTTACTATGCACACAGTGAATTTGCCTCCAGCAGTCTCTAGTGCATGACCTAGTAATACGGGATTGGTGAATGTTTGTCCCATTACATATTGTCGGCAGCTGCGCAACCAATCTTTATTGGTGACTAGTTAAGACAGGTGTCCTTAATGAGGGTGACTAATTGAGTAGAAGTGTCTAACCACTCTGTGGGAGCCAGAACTCTTAATGGTTGGTAGGGGTTCAAAAACTTATTTCACTCAATGAAATGTAAATCAGTTGCTATCTTTTATTTAAGGTTATTTTTTCGATTTTCCTGTGCGAAATCAATAACTTTAGTTTCTCGATTGTAAATACAATTCGAGATTGCATCATATATGGACCCAGTAACCTTTCTTTAACGTCGCATAGCTCACGGTCTTTAAGCCTTCGGAAGTGACTATTCCCCGAACGGTGACTGGAGCATGTCAAACGTGATTGGGCTGGCTACCGTATTGTGATAGCGTTGGGGTCTCCTCGCCCTATCAATCGGGGAGTGGTGGCAGTGTATTTACCCGATTTCCAGCGCGAAATCGATATTTTTAGTTTACAGATTGTATATGCAATCAGGATTGTACATGTATGGGCACCTCCAACCAATCTTAACCGTTTACTATGCACACAGTGAATTTGCCTCCAGCAGTCTCTAGTGCATGACCTAGTAATACGGGATTGGTGAATGTTTGTCCCATTACATATTGTCGGCAGCTGCGCAACCAATCTTTATTGTCAGTCTGTTCACCGTACTTCCTGCGTATTCTAACGGGAGCAGATTAGACGGGATTGGCACGCTCTGTCACCTCTTTCTTTCACCCTCTGACGATCCAGCAACTGGTCTTCATTGTCCATCTGCACCCGTACTTCCTGCGTACGCTAACGGGAGCAGATCTCGACGGGATCGCGGGGATGGATTGTCACAGTTACACATTGCATATATTTACTAATACAGTCTATGGCAACCTTCCCTGAGGCCCAGAAATATATCTTGATGCATACATGTAACATCTGCATTATACAGGTTACTGAACAAAAGCAAAACGTAACCCCAATCCTGCATCAAGACAGAGCATGACATGACAGGCTCTGTCTTTTATACTTGAAAGCACACCTAAGGTGAGAGGGATATGGAGGCTGACCTATTTATTTCCTTTTAAGCAATGCATATTGCCTGGCTGTCCTGCTGACTCTGTAAAGTGCTGCAGAAGATGTCAGTGCTCTATAAATACAGAATAATAATAATAATATGGTAGGATATTAGACTATGACTATGGTGTGTTTATATTGTGAGCTCCTCTGAGGACAGTCAGTGACATGACTATGTACTCTGTAAAGTGCTGCAGAAGATGTCAGTGCTATATAAATCAGAATAATAATAATAATATGGTAGGATATTAGACTATGACTATGGTAGGATTATATTGTGAGCTCCTCTGAGGACAGTCAGTAACATGACCATGTACTCTGTAAAGTGCTGCAGAAGATATCAGGGCTACACAGGATGTAAGCCCGACAAAGGCTACAAGGCTGAAAGCTTGCTTATGCTTATTCTTTTTAGTTAGTCAATAAATGGTATCATCCTGATTTAAAACTTCTTGCTTTTACTGATGGCTAACAAGGTACAATACCCTACTGCTACTACTATATAAATACATAGTAATAATATGGTAGTACATTAGACTATGGTAGGATTAGATTGTGAGCGCCTCTGAGGACAGTCAACTTGACCATGTACTCTGTAAAGTGCTGCAGAAGATATCAGGGCTACACAGGATGTAAGCCCGACAAAGGCTACAAGGCTGAAAGCTTGCTTATGCTTATTCTTTTTAGTTAGTCAATAAATGGTATCATCCTGATTTAAAACTTCTTGCTTTTACTGATGGCTAACAAGGTACAATACCCTACTGCTACTACTATATAAATACATAGTAATAATATGGTAGTACATTAGACTATGGTAGGATTAGATTGTGAGCGCTTTTGAGGACAGTCAGGGACATGACTATGTACTCTGTAAAGTGCTGCAAAGATGTCAGTGCTATATAAATACATCATAATATGGTAGGACATTACACTATGGTAGGATTAGACTGTGAGCTCATCTGAGGACAGTCAGTGACATGCCTATGTACTTTGTAAAGTGCTGCAGAAATTAGGTATCAGGTAGGTAGGGAGTGTGGGTGGGTGGATAATTACCTGGTAGGGGTGGGCAAATAGATAGCCTGGTGGGGGTGGGAGAGTGGGCAGATAAGATAGATAGCCTGAGGAGGGGGGGCAGATCAGATAGATAGCCTGGTGGGGGGAAGGTGGGAAGATAAGATAGATAGCTGGGTGGGGTTAGGAGGGTGGGCAGATAGATAGCCAAGTGAGATGGTAGGCAAATAGATAGCCGGGTGGCAGGGTAGGCAGATAGATAGCCGGGTGGGAGGGTAGGCAGATAGGTAGCCGAGTGGGCAGTTAGGTAGTTGGGTGACAGGGTAGGCAGATAGGTAGCCGGGTGGGCAGTTAGGAAGTTGGGTGGCAGGGTAGACAGATAGGTAGCTGGGTGGGCAGTTAGGTAGCCAGGTGGGAGGGTAGGCAGTTAGGTAGCCGGATGGGCAGTTAGGTAGCCGGGTGGGAAGTTAGGTAGCTCTGTGGGGGTGGAGGGCCCGACTCCTATCCTCCCTGCCTCACCTGGGGGTCCCCCTCCTTTTATGAGCGGCGGTCACAGCAAGGCTCTGGCAGGGTAAAGCAAACGATAGAGGTCCAGCTGCCTCCCGGTCCACGCTGTCTCCTCTGTTTGCTGCTTGCACTAAACCAGAAGCAGTGCGAGCGGCATACAGAGGAGATATCGAATACCGAAGGCAGCTGGACATCTAGCGTCTGCTGTACCCACTGGAGCCTTGCTGTATATGCTGCTCTCCCGCCACTCATAATAGGAGGGGGGCCTGCCAAGGTGAGGGAGGGGGAGGATAGGAGTCGGGCCCCCCGGGGGTAAAAAGTAAAAAAAAAAAACAAAAACCTGGCAAAACTGAATGGGCCCCTTAAGAAACGGAACTTAAGGGACCCTCGTGCGCTTGCACGGCCGTATGTCTGCCAGTGCTAAGCGCTTTTGATAAGCGATTGAGATTTTCACTTCCTGACGTTTTTCTTAAAGAGACTATAACCAAAAAAGTTCCCATGGGGGTACTCATCTCGGGAGGGGGAAGCCTCAGGGTCCCAATGAGGCTTCCCCCTTCCCTGTAGCTGCAGGCAATCCAGCGCTGGCTTTCCCGAAGTCTCCGGCAATCCAGGCGTGACAAGCCACATTTATTTACCTTCCCTGGCTCCAGCAGGGGCGCTGTTGCGGCTCTCAGCACAGAGATAGGCGGAAATATCCAATTTCCATCGGGTCCGCTCTACTACACAAGCGCAGGAGACTTGTGCCTGCGCAGTAGAGCGGCCCGACAGTAGAGATGGGAAGTTCGGATCTTTTCAATGATCCGGATGATTCGAATCGGATCATTGAAAAGATCCGGATCTTTGATCCGAATCTCGGATCATTTTACTACCAAAGCATTCGGGGGTGAAATGAATAGCAGGACAGGTCTTTCCCTACTGTGGACAGGAGAAGGGGAGGGAGGTGGACACACAGAGAAGGGGAGAAGATGGACAGAGGGCAGGGAGTGGACAGAGAAGGGAGGAGGGACGAGCAGAGAGCAGAAATGTTTGCACACAATACCCACATGCTGCAGTCATATGCTTTACATGTATTTCACCTATATGCTCATCTGTGTACTTTGAATGCAAACGTCGCACAGTGAAAGAAAGCATTCCCCAAAGCATTCCCAGAAGTAAAGTGCAGCTGTTTAGAGCAGTGCAGGGGGATCATATTGCCCTGCAATCACAGTGCCTGCAAAGTTACTGAGCTGTGCTGAGCTGAGCCAAAAGCTTCCAATGTGATCACTGTGCACAACTACGGAACAGACAGCCTATAATGAGCAGCACATTGCAGCCAGTATGTGTGCTCTACACATATCTGGCAGTGGCACCGATGTCCCCTCTCTCTCATCTACCTGTCCCTGCCTCCCATCCAACAGAGCGATCCATCTCAGCTCTGCTTCCAGGACACCGCTGCCCGCTGAGAGGGGGCGTGTCGCTCCTGTCCCCGCCCTTTTTGCGATCCTAATCACTCATTTTGATGATTCGGATGATTCGACTCACAAAATAGATTCGGATCAAAGATCCGAATCGTTCATGATGCGGACAACACTACCCGACAGTAATCGGCTATTTCCGCCTATCTCCGAGCGGAGAGCCGATACTGCGTGTGAACAAGATAATTACTAGCCAAATGAAAGACAATTTCAGGTGCCATTTACAAAGCGGATGTACCAACTACATACCTCCCAACATTTTGAGATGAGAAAGAGGGACACTTAAGCCACGCCCCTGCCACACCCCTAATCACGTCTCCGTCACACCCCTAGTCACACATACCATAAAGATTGTTGTTTTATAAGTCAAACCACACTGGTCCTTTCTATCCTGGTTCATTTTCCTTCATATTAACATTTTAAAATTAGTAATATATCAATTTAAAGCATGGGAATAAAGTTTAGAGTCAATCAAACACATTTTTTAGTAGAGAAATATATATATTTACATAGAAAGAGGGACAAAGTCCTGAAAGAGGGACAAATGAGGAGGAAATAGGGACAGAGGGACAGGGCTCCCAAAGAGGGACTGTCCCTCCGAAAGAGGGTCAGTTGGGAGCTATGCAACTAATAAATTACCAGAAATAATTTCACAAAACGTACATTTCACAACTAAACAGCAAAATAAGCGCTAGCTATGCCATACATGAATATTATCCATGCATCATTAATATACATTATGAGCCAAACACTATAGCTGGCACCATCAGACCGCCTAGCAAATCGCCAGTCGAGATTAGTACACTAGTACAGTAGGAAGGAGAAGATTACGCAGGAGCATAAAGAACCATGACTTCCTGCAACAGTTATTGGCCGCTCTCCTGACAGTGCGCATGCGCAGAGCTGTCTAGCGAAGGAAAAATGGCAGCTTCCACTGCCAAAGCTGCAGCGACTCGGACAGTTGGGGCTGTCAAACCACTCTTTAGCAGAGATGTTGGAGAAGCTAAACGGAGGGTGCGAGAATTGTACCGAGCTTGGTACCGGGAGGTGCCCAACACAGGTAAAACTGATCGGTTGAATCTCCGCTTCTTCCCGACCTTCATGGCCGCTAACCTTGGACGTAGCCTGCTATAAACATTCTATATACAGGTCCCTCACAGAGGAAAAACGGTGCTTTAGAGGGTGCAAACGCCAGTATATTAGTTTTGCTTCCCATAAGGGTATTAATACCATTAGTAGATATTTACTGTATAATCTTGTTATAGCAAACTCTGATATAATAAACATTTGGGTATAGTAAATTAAATATATAGGACACAGCCAAGCACCTTTTACGAGTATATGGGAGTAACGCTTGGTATAGTAAACCCAGATATAATAGAACTTCTGTTATGATAAACCTGTACCAGCGGTATATAGCTGATCCTGCTTCTGCACAAGTCCGGGCCGATTTAATTACTATTCCCCCTCCAGGCCGCCATGGATAGTGAGGGAATGAAATAATTTGGCTTCCAGCGATCGCTGGAGGCCGAATTATTATGTTTTTAAGCAACCTCGGCTCCATCTTCTGAAGGAGCCGACGTTACTCACTGAGCGCTTCAATAGGAGTGATTCCTATTGAAGTCTATGGAGGCGCCGGCTGCGCCCAAATCTAGCAGCGCTGAAAAGCACTGCTCCGCATTGAGGCTTTCCTTAGTTGTCAGAAGTTCCCCGTTGCCGATCACAGCCCTCATGGCCATGCAGCTTCTCTTCCACATTTATGGACGTCCATTAGAAGCTCGACTTCACGCAAGCGCAGTAGCTTGGAGCCCGTGGCTCCGTGCTACTGCGCATGCCCCGGCGGGCTCAAGCCTGTGGAAGAGGAGTGGTGTAGCCCTGATAGGATTAGCATCTTCAAGGGGAATGCCTTGCCACTAATTGCTCAGTGATGGGGAACAGCAGTCCACCAAGGGAAGCCAGATCCTGAGGATTCCCTCTCTTTAAGTATCTGATTTTGTACCTGAGCTTCGGCTCGGGTACACTTCAAACATTGTTTGCAGAAGCAATGAGAATAAAAAAAAAATACTCCCAATCACAGCACACAGGCGAACTTGGAACAGCAAGAAGATGCTTTGAAAAACAAGGAAGAACCGAGAGCCCAATCTAGTGTAGTATGTTCACAGAATCTGAAGAATGTATGCAATTAAGATTATACTCACAAACAAGGGTCACCACACAGGCGACCACTAAAACGGGAAGTGGGGAGAATTATCACCTGACCCCACTCAGGTTTAAAAAGTGGATCTCTATAGACAGGAAAAAAATTGGGGATACACCCCTCCACCAAGGGTGGACTAAGTATATAAGTAAACAAGAATAATAGAGGCACCAAAATAGGATAAAACAATTAAAAATCGTCTAAAAGGAGGGACATGGGTGGATTCACCTCCCTCAAGTACATAAATGACAAGGCCAAATTCAGCCGTTAATTTTACAACTGTATTTATTTCAAAAGCAATTTCCAAAATATGATGCAACGCGTTTCGCGGGCCAACATCCCGCTTCATCAGGCAATCGAGAAAGGAGACCACAATTGTAGATCAATGTAAAGCCAGAGCGCCTCTTTTTAATTTTTTTATCCTATTTTGGCGCCTCTATTATTCTTGTTTACTTGGAACAGCAAGAGGACGGGTGCAGAGGACGGGGCACGGCCATGTGTGCGCATCGGGGAGCGCAGCCGTGCACGGTTGTGGCCGAGCCCTGGATGCCTGTTTGTAAACGGGCGGGCTTATGTCTAGTTACAGTATAATCCCCCTTTATAGTAAACTCCAAGTGGCCGGGAAAAGTAGTTTACTATATCAGAAGTTTATTTTATCAGAAATTGTCATACCCAAGCACAGGGCTGTGGAGTCAGAGTCAAAGCAATTTTGGGTACCTGGAGTCAAATCAGTGGTTTCAATAGACAGAGACGTCGGATGATTTTTTTTTAACCAAATCCATAGCCTTTGTACAAATCAGACTCCTAGCCTTTGTAAAAATTAGACTGAGGAGTCGGAGCAATTTTGGATACCTGGAGTTGGTGTTTTTATAAATTGAGAAGTCGGATGATTTTTGTACCGACTCCACAACACTGTAGTACTGGATCTTAATTCAGTTTATAATTAGGAGTCACTTTTTCTCTTCAGTGCTTCAGCAAGTGAGCACAGACAATGTCTAAGCTAGTTTAAAATGCACAGAGCTCAATCTGCAGGGATTTGCGTGCAGTAATCATGCAACAGCTCACACAGGAAACCTAGCTCTCACCACTTAGGCTTTGTTCACATCATAAATCGCCAGTGCTGAGTGATTTATAGAGTGCGTTTCCCTGCGCTTTGCACTTAGAAAAGCGCTTTTGCTCAGCAATTAGTTTATTTGCTTCCTGACATCAGTCAGGAAGTGAACTCTTTGATCCGGAAAAGAGAAAATACAATGTATGTATTCTTAAAAGCTCTCAGGAAATCGCAATTCAAAGCACTTTTTCAAGTGCTTGCAATTTCCCTATACCTTCCATTGAGCAGAAACTCTCAGAAAATGGTACATGTAGCACGTTTGCAATTTTAATAAAATCAAAACGCGCATATGTGAACACTCTCATAGGAAATCATTGTACAAGCGCTATTTGGGGCGATTTCTAAAATCGCCAGCACTTTAAAAAAAATCGGAAACGCTCGTAGTGTGAGCAAGCCCTTAAAGAGGAACTCCAGTGAAAATAATGTAGTAAAAAAAAAGTGCTTCATTTTTACCATAATTATGTATAAATGATTTAGTCAGTGTTTGCTCATTGTAAAATCTTTCCTCTCCCCGATTCACATTCTGACATTTATTACATGGTGACATTTTTACTGTGGGCAGGTTATTGTAACGATTGTGGAATTCTCTCCGTGATTAGCGCACAAGACGTGCGCTGACACTGTGGAAATCCTCCACAAGCGTGTAATTTGAGGGAACCCAGCAAAAGGTGCAATGCACCTGTAGAGGGAAATTCCTGTCGACAGGTGGAGCTGTGAAGTGCAGAGGAACAGCTCCTCTGCCCTGCCACAGACGCCAGACAGGAATTGTACGAAGGGAAGAAACGCAGGGCAAGATCGCCCTGAACGAGAGAGATCAAAGCGACAGAGGGTATGTGTGTCCACCAATCCAGTCGCCACCCTGCGACGATGAACACACAACCAGGAAGATAAAGTGAGAAGGCAATCGCCAGAGATGGCGATTGCTAACAGCGACACAAGACCGAATAAGCACAGATGAGGAATGTATGTATGTCCACCAATCTAGCCGCCAACCTGCGACGGCGGACACACAACAAAGGAAACCGAGTGAGAATGCAATCGCCTGAGAAGCGATTGCGAAAGAGATTGAGCAAAGGGACAGATTGTATGTGTGTGCACCAAACTAGTTGCCAACCCGCGACGGTGCATACACAACAGCAGATATGAAGTAGGAACGCAATCGCGGGAGAGGCGATTGCCAGAGGTGACACAAGGCTACAGCAAGGCAGAGCACGAGAGTAGCAAAAGCACAGCAAATCATACAATGAGAAGATAAGGAAAATAACAAACGCTAACTAAACGCGAACACCGCACTCATTTGCAACAGTGCACGCGTTTATGCGCGGTCTCCGCGTGATAAGCACAACAGAGACAAGCACGCCTAACTAACCACCGACAGACAAACATGAAACAGAGGACGCGAGCGCTTGCTTAACGGTTACCTCACCGAGCCTCCAGCAAGCGTTCGTAGCAGACAAGACAGATACACGGAAACAGGAATAAGTGAGAGATACGATCCACTGCTCTTTCCGCCAGAGCGAGTGCGATCCAAGTACAGCAAGAGAGATGGAGATCAGACGGATCCACAGGACTAGCGCAAGACGAGTGCGATCCAGGAAGACAGATAGAGGAGATAGCTGGTAGCAACCGCTGCTCCAGCTATACTCCAAGAACAAAGATCAGAACGACTTCCTGTTGACCACTGCTGGGACAGAACAATCGCAACAGACAAACAAAACAGATATGCAATCCTAACTGCACTAGGGAACCTGCCTAGTGCAGTCCCAGGAATTACTCTAGGCTAATCTTTAAACAAAGAGCAAGGCTGACACTCCAAGAGTGTTTTACAGGACTAACCCATATGACCAGCCCAGGTCTGTGATATCACATGGTATATATAGAGCAAGCCTACAAAAGATGTGGCTAGGCAATCTGCATGACAAACGTATTCAAATTCCTCAGCAGCAAGCTGCCAAACTGACAAAAGATCTCTCTTCCAGAGACCTGCAGAATGCAGACCTGAACAGTGGTCAAAAGGCGGCCTGCCTGCGCAGGCAGCCGAGCGGATCCTCACAGTTATGTAGCTGGTGCTAGCTGTTTTGGCTGTTAGAGACAGCTGTAAACAGCTAATTCCTGTCTGTGAACATTGTTACATTGTGGCAGTTTGCCCAGAGTACCGCGGTACTCAGAGCTTCTGGTGGGAGGGGTTTCAGCACAAAATCAGTCATACAGTGCCCCCTGATGGTGTGTTTGTGAAAAGCATCATATTTCTCATGTAAAATGGGGTATCAGCTACTGATTGGGATAAAGTTCAATTCTAGGTTGGAGTTTCTCTTTAATGCAGGTACAGAACTGAGAGTGTGCTCTTCTGTCCTCATTTCTGTGCAGCCTGGATGATACTGTAGTGTTGCAGCCATGCACTAGCAAGTCACAGGCAATTCCTTCAGCGATCAGGCAGCAGCTTACAGGAAGCATAGATTTCACTGCCCAGTGCTTTTTAGTTAATCCAACAATCCCAGAGTAGTGTGCAGATAGAAAGCAGTTTCCATTTTTAAAAACATGCTTACACTGACTTGCATTAAAATATTTAGAAAAATATGATTGCGGCAATTGTAATGCAAGTCAATGGGAGAATAGTTTTGCACAAACGCCCTTCCTGATGCATAAACCCCACACCCCGCTAGCGAGGAAAATGTGGGCGCTGCCACATGGTTCCATTAAATTTATCAGTAAGGAATCCTGATATTTATCGGGTGGCCAAATTTTTCTTCCTTTCCAATTAAATTTATTGGAACCCTATGGCGGCACCCAAATTTTCAACTTAAACTTTTTAAACCCATTTCTTTTTTTTCTTACATTTTTCACAAATTGGCTTAACATAGAAATTGTTTATTGCTCAAAATAAACTGTATCTGTTTCTGAATGTAACAGTGTGGCCCTTCGGGGATGAGGAGGGTGCACTTATGGCCCACTATGCCTGGCACCTAACTTTTTGCGTTCTTCTGAAAGGCCTGGTGCACACCAAAAACCGCTAGCAGATCCGCAAAATGCTAGCAGATTTTGAAACGCTTTTTCTTATTTTTCTGTAGCGTTTCAGCTAGCGTTTTGCGGTTTTGTGTAGTGGTTTTGGTGTAGCAGATTTCATATATTGTTACAGTAAAGCTGTTACTGAACAGCTTCTGTAACAAAAACGCCGGCAAAACCGCCCTGAAGTGCCGTTTTTCAGAGCGGTTTGCGTTTTCCTATACTTAACATTGAGGCAGAAACGCATCCGCAATCCAAAATCTGCAGCAGCCCGGGAGTATGCGTTTCTGCAAAACGCCTCCCGCTCTGGTGTGCAGCAGCCCATTGAAATACATTACCCTAGCGGATCCGCACCCGCAAGCGGATCGCAAACCGCAGCGGAAACGCTCTGGTGTGCACTAGGCCATATTGTGTTCTTGTTAATTGAGCTGGCTCACAAATCCTGCTGTCTCCTGGATTACAGACAGTGGCGCCTAAATTCCATATAATGTACATTTCTCCACTCCTAAATTACTGAATTGAGGTAATACAGCTGTCACTGTGGCTAGGCTGATTTAAGCCCCAACTACACGATACGATACTTTGTGCGATTTGGTTATGATTCTATTTACGATCTGATTAAATCCAACATGTCAGATCGGGATTCAATTCGCCATTGTTTTGCAATGGCAAATCGAATTGAATCGTATCCTGATCGGACATGTTGGATTTAATCGGATCGTAAATAGAATCGTAATCAAGTCGCACAAAGAATCGTATCATGTAGATTGGGCTTTACAGTGAGCTATGACACCTGGTTAGCTGTTAAATTCTGTAATTGTTGTCCAAATTATCTATACAGAATTTCTTTATTGTGCTGCTAGACAATAAATACTAGCTTTTGAATGTGCAGGTCAGAAGACCACTCATTTAGCTGATCTTGTTATGTAATCATAATCCACTTATGAATACGACTGAGCTTTCCTTCACCTCCTATGACCCTTCCAGGAATGCCCACAGAGGCTGACTGACACAGCTCTGGTAGGGGAATTATGTAGAGGAGATATCAATGGACATTATGGTATCAGTATGATTATAAAGGATTTGTAAAATGCCACAGCCAGTTTATCTTGGTTAGGCCTCGCTCACATTGCGTTGCGCTCTCGCTGAGCGATTATTTTTTTTATTTTATTTTTTTCAAATCACTGTGTGCGCTTTAGCAGAGCAATTATTTAACCACTTTACCACCACGGCACGTGTATCTACGCTCCTTTTAACATCCTTTCCCCACCAGCAGTGTAGATACACGCACCTCGCCGCTGACCACGCTCCCGCCCGCTCGCTCGTGCGCGCGCTACCGCCCGCTGCCACCCGCTCGTCTGAAGATCAATGAAAAAACGTTCCCGTTCATTAATCTAAGCCCCCCAGCAATGAGCAGCGCGATCATTGTGAAAAAAAGTTTCCCAGCCTCATAACACTTACTGTAAGCGTACTTCCTACGCTTACAGGACGCATGCACAGAAAATTACTGTGGCCAAATAGTAAAACTACACCCAAAAACATTTTTCATATACAAATACATAGTTTTACATTATAAATTACCTCATTACCTCCCACACTCCCCAATTATATTTATTTTTTTTGTAATAAAAAGAAAAAAAATTACAATAAAAAAATACATAAATAGTTACCTTAGGGACTGAACTGTTTAAATATTTATGTCAAGAGGGTATAACACTGTTACTTTTATAAACTATGGGCTTGTAATTAGGATGGACGCAAAACTGAAAAAAATGCACCTTTATTTCCAAATAAAATGTTGGCGCCAAACATTGTGATAGGGACATAATTTAAACGGTGTAATAACCGGGACAAATGGGCAAATTTCATGGATTTTAATTACAGTAGCATGCAAAATTTAAAAACTATAATGGACGAAAACTGCAAAATAAAGATTTTGTTTTTCCCCCACATTTTTTCCTATTTTCCCATTAAAACCTATTTAGAATAAAATAATTCGTGGCATAATGCCCCACCCAAAGAAAGCCTAATTGGTGGCGAAAAAAACAAGATATAGTTCATTTCATTGCGATAAGTAATGATAAAGTTATAGACGAATGGAAGGAGCGCTGAAAGGTGAAAATTGCTCTGGTGCTCCAGGGGTAAAAACCCTCAGTTGTGAAGTGGTTAAATCCCATCCTGACGTCAGTCATGAAGTGATTACTTTGCCCCCGGGAATGAATAAGCACAATGTGCTGGGGAAATCGCTATACAAATCGCTTTTTCAAGCGCTTTGCAATATTTTATTTTTTTCTCTCTCTCCTATACCTTCAATTCAGGGCAAATTGCCCTGAAAATGGTACATGCAGCACTTGTCAGAAGCAAGCAAACGGAAAGCCCCAATGAGAACTATTTAATTGGAAACCATAGTGTAAGCGCTTTTAGGGCAATTTGTACAAACCGCCTGCGCTTACAAAATAAAAAAAAAGCCTCTAGTGTGACCGAGCCCTTACTTAGCAATTTGCTCAATGTCTAATATAGTAATTTAAAAAGCAAATTAAATATGGAAGTCACGCTAAGCAGATTTGAATAAATGCTCATGAATAGACATTCATATTTTTTTATTCAAAATGAAGTTAAAGCAGATTGGTAAAATAGCAACTTTTTGTTTAGCTGAACTGCAGTTTTCATGTCACAGCACTCATATTGATTAGATACAGGCAGGGCTGTGGAGTCGGTACAAAAATCCTCCGACGACTCAGTTTATGAGACCTCCGACTCCGGGTACCCAAAATGACTCCGACTCCTGATGGTACGTACACACTTGCGATAACAATCGTTTGCAAGGAACGATAGTTACCAGATGAACAATCTTGGAACGATTGGAATGCAGCGATCATCATTTCACATTTTAACGATCGTTCTCGCAGAAAAGAACGATCAGAGGGAAATGCTGCGTACATATTTATATAAAATTAAAAACAGATAAAAAAAAATATGATAACTTGAAAACAAAGTTTTATTTGAAATTTATAATGTAACAATCTTTATGGGCCGTGCTACACAGGAAGTACGGAAGCTGGGCAGAATCCAACGCAGGCGCATTGGCCCTTGTAACGATCGTTCTCGGACGATGTCTGTAGACACTATAGTTTTGTAACTATTGTCGCTCCATACGATCCGTCCTGTTGGATTTTCTCATCGTGCCGGTATCGTTCGTTCGTCGTACTTAAAGAGGAACTCCAGTGAAAATAATGTTATAAAAAAAGTGCTTCATTTTTACAATTATGTATAAATAATTTAGTCAGTGTTTGCTCATTGTAAAATCTTTCCTCTCCCAGATTCATATTCTGACATGTATTACATGGTGACATTGTTACTGTGGGCAGGTTATGTAGCTATTTCTAGCTGTTCTGGCTGTTACAGACAGCTGTAACCAGCCATTTCCTGTCTGTGAGTCTTGTTACATTGTGGCAGTTTGCCCAGAGTACCGCGGTACTCAGAGCGTCTTGTGGGAGGGGTTTCACCACAATATCAGTCATACAGCGCCCCCTGATGGTCTGTTTGTGAAATGCAATAGATTTGTCATGTAAAAGGGGGTATCAGCTACTGATTGGGATAAAGATAAATTCTTGGTCGGAGTTTCTCTTTAATGATCGTCTGGTAAAGTTCTTTACACGATTGTCGGCAGACCGATCTTTAAGCTGCTGTTAAAAAGACCATAGTCGCAAGTGTGTACGTACCATAAGTCTAATGCTTACCAGGGCTGTGAATTTTGTACACAAATCATCCAACTCCTGACTCCGACTCCTCAGTTTATGAAATCACTGACTCCGGGTACCCAAAATTGCTCCAACTCCGACTCCACATCCCTGGTACAGGAATAAGGTAAGCAGAGCCATACTGGAGGAAACGCTACACAGGTATAACAAAGTAAATATCTTTGCCTGTCTCCCAACTATCACACTTCTGTGCCAGCGCATCAACTTTATTGTGAGGTATAGCAAAACTAAGAGTCTCATTTTTAGACATTTGAGTTATGGTGCCTATACACGGTACAATAAAAACGTTCGATTTTCCAGAATCAAATGAAAGTAATTTTTTTTTTTTTTTTTTTAAATCTAAAAATCCGTTCTGACATATTGGAAAAATCTTTATATTCGATGTAATGGAATAATCAAACTAAATTATCTAATCGAAAAAATTGCACCATGGATGGGCACCATTAGAGGGATAACTGTAGTATTGTAGACTATTAAATTATGTTGGTGGCATGCAGGGTTTTTTTTTTTTTGTTTTTTTTTTTTTAATGGTTTGAAGCCATTTTAATGTGTAATGTCATCGCCTCGTGTCTTGCAGTACATTTGTATCAGTTGGACATCAGTGTGAAACAAGGTCGTGACAAGGTTAGAGAAATGTTCCAGAAGAATGCACATGTCACAGATCCCAGAGTGATTGATCTTCTTGTAATCAAGGTAAGGTCTTGTTTTCTCTGTCACTAAACACAGGTGGAGACCTAAGGAAGCCATGGAAAGGAACACCTCATAGTACACAGATGATTTATCAAAACTAGTGCAAGAGAAAGGGTACAGAAATGGAGCAGATGCACAGAGGGACCAATTGTATTCCTTGATCTGGGCATATACTATGCATTTGAACTAGTTTTACTTGTACTGGATTTGATTAATCTGACCATTTTACTGAGTGGGCTTAGTGTTTGTGCAGGTAACAGCATAAAAATCATGTTGAATCTTGTCCTGTTTGGTAATGTGTGTTAAAGCGGACCTAAACTCAAAACTTCCTCTCTACTCTAAAAGATACGCAATAGCATAATAACCTTTTAACCACTTTCGGACCAGCGGTCTCCGGGCACCTAAGGACCAGAGACCGCTGGTCCAATCCCGACAAATTCCTGATGAATCGCCGCACCTTACGCTGCTCACCGGGACCCTTAGGATACAGACTCTTTCGTCTGACGGAAGAGTCATGTGAGCGGGTCAGGAGCCGCTCTCATTGGCTCCTGACCCTGTTTTCCCATGTAAGCCAATGGGAGCTGCTTACATGAAAGACAGGGCCAGGAGCCAATGAAAACTGCTCCTGCCCGGCTCACAGTGCTCTGCCGTCATAGAGGCGGCAGAGCATGCGAATTTCGGCGGGTTGAACGCGACGGGAATGGCGGAGGCGTGCGGTCGAATGGGACGTAGAAGATGCGTCCGGTCAGGACCGCAGCGCCCCCTGCCCGCCGTAGATTTGTACTGCGTCGTGCCGGAATCGGTTAAAGAAATTTATTTTTTTGACAGTTGATATAAATCCTGCGATAAATCTTCAGTGTATCTACTTCCTGCTTTCATGGAACCAGAAATATTGTGAACATCTGGTGTTTTCAAATTAGCCTCTCTGCCATGGCAATCAGCTGACACAGCTTATGGATCAAATTTACAACTTGTGATTAGACACAGATGAGAGGGAATCAGGCAGGGTAAACTCTAAATACATACAGGGTGCATTTCTCTTCTGTCCAGTGCAAGCGTTTGGGTCCACAGGAATATGGAGGCCTTTACCTTTTTCATTTCAGTTTTCAAAAATGCCAGTTACCTGACCTTTTGTCTTCAGTAATTTGGTTACCAACTTGCAAAAAGTATGCAAGTACTTTATGTATGCATATACACAGCTGTGAGCATCAAACTTTCACCTGCAAACAGGTGTGACACTCTAGTGTTGTGCGAGAAGTTAGTTAATACAGAAGTGTAGAACTACACTTGATTGGCTTTACAAGTAATATAGTTTTTATTTTTTGTTTCTTATATGGGGCCATTCTATCTTTCACTTGGGTTTCACAATTTGCAATAAGTAAAGGCTAGTCCAATTTGCAATACGTAAACAGCTGGAAGATCATTTTTGGTGTCTTTATTTCCAGTTGCAAACGAATCAGTAAAATGTAGATATTAAGGGGGTGATTTATTTCTGTTTTTCCCCGCTTCACAAGCTAAACTAGAAAAAAAACAACGCTACAGACAAAGATGTCTTTGACAAGATTTAGAGCCTTGTAAACACGCTACACTGACCTTGTTCAAAGTAGCCATTTAGGTCTTTTTTTGGCAAATAATCTAGCATGTGTACAGCTCCCACTCAATGTTCAAAGATCTTTAAAGGGAAGGTCCAAGCAAAAAAAAAAAAATGAGTTTTACTTACCTGGGGCTTCTACCAGCCCCATGCAGTCATCCTGTGCCCTTGTAGTCACTCTCTGCTGCTCCAGTCCCCCGCTGGCAGCTTTCTGACCTCGGAGGTCAGGGCCACATTGCATACATTTTTACGCATTCTAGCTAGTGCAGGAACAAAAATTTACTCGTTGCACCACTAACGCGTAAAAATGTATGCGTTAATGTTCCTGCACTAGCGGGAATGTGTAAAAATGTACGCAATTCGGCCCTGACCTCCGAGGTCAGAAAGCTGCCAGCGGGGGACTGGAGCAGCAGTGAGTGACTACGAGGGCACAGGATGGCTGCATGGGGCTGGTAGAAGCCCCAGGTAAGTGAAACTCTTTTTTTTTTTTTTTTTTTTTGCTTGGACCTTCCCTTTAAAGGATACCCGAAGTGACATGATGAGATAGACGTGTATGTACAGTGCCAAGCACACAAATAACTATGCTGTGTTCCTTTTTTTTTTTTCTTTCTCTGCCTGAAAGAGTTAAATATCAGGTATGCAAGTGGCTGACTCAGTCCTGACACAGTCAGGAAGGGACTACAGTGTGACCCTCAATGATAAGAAATTCCAACTATAAAACACTTTCCTAGCAGAAAATGGCTTCTGAGAGCAGGAAAGATAAAAAGGGGAATTTCTTATCAGTAAGGGTCACACTGTAGTCACTTTCTGAGTCAGGACTGAGTCAGCCACTTACATACCTGATATTTAACTCTTTCAGGTAGAGAAAGAAAAAAAGGAACACCGCATAGTTATGTGTGCAAGGCACTGTACATACCCATGTCTATCTCATCATGTCACATGTCACCTCGGGTATCCTTTGAGCCTATCTGGACAAACATTCTCGTCCAGATAGGCTGCGCGCACTCCCGCTGCCGCCGGCCGTTAGCCCAGCGATCAATGAATGGGATTATAGATCCCATTCATTGATCAAAGCCCCCCGCAGAAAAACCGACAACCTCTAATCAGAGGCTGCGTTTTTTCTGAGTTACAAAAAGTTTCCTGTCCTCATTCTTCTTCCTGGAAGCGTACGATCACGCTTCCAGGACTTTTTCACTGTGGCCAATAGCAAAACTAGCACATCCATTTTTTAATAAGTAGCTAATTTTAAATATATAAAAAAATGTGTTTACCTCCCACACCAAAAATTACCCACAACATTTTTAATACAAAAAAATAAAAAAAAATTACAATAACAAAACAGACAAAAAATAAATAGTTACCTAAGGGTCTGAACTTTTTAAACATGCACGTCAAAAGAGTATAGTAATATAATTCTTTAAATCATGGGCTTCTAAATAGTGATGGATGCAAATGTATTATTCATTTAAATGATGTAATAAGCGGGACAAATGGGCAAATAAAATGCTTAGGTTTTAATTACGGTAGCATGTATTAATTTCAAACCATAATGGCAAAACTGAGCAATTTTTTTCCATTTCTTTCTTAATATTCCTGTTAAAATGGATTTAGAATTAATTCTTAGCAAAAATGTATCACCTAAAGAAAGCCTAATTGGTGGCAGAAAAAACAAGATATAGATCAATTCATTGTGATAAAGTAGTGATAAAGTTATTGGCAAATGAATGGGAGGTGAAAGTTGCTCAGATGCAAAAAATAAACAACCCTGTGGGCTTAAGTGGTTAATGGAAACATGAGCTTTAAATCAATGCTGCTCTACTTATCTGGGGCTTCCTCCAGTCCCTTGAAGTCTCTGCGTCCCTAATCGCTGGCAACCATTCTTCTGCTGTCCCCTCGGAGCTGGCCAGATCGGCGGCTTCTGTGGTGCATGTGTGAGAGCATGTGCCTGGGAGTGTTCAGCACAGTACTACGCACACATGTGCAAAAGCCATCAACTTGGCTAGAAAAGTTAATTTAAATAGGGGCTCAAAGTTTCAAAATGATATCGGCTAATGAAGCAGCTTCTGCTAGGATAAATTCACTTTGCAGCAATGCATACACAGATATAGGAAAACTTCTGCTTGTGAGTGTGCTTTAATATAAACCTGAATCTTAAAAATTAATGTTGCAGAGGCTTTTTCGATCCTCCGCAAATCCTTTGATGCTGGCCAAGACCCTCATCTTTTCAGCTACGCTAATTTCTATGCTTAAGCATGGCTGCACTGTGCAGGCGCCAGTGGGCTCATGTCTGTGCAGTAGCATGCAGCTGCTTGTGCACAGGCCGTACTTTGCAACTGTGTAGTGTAGCCGGGCTTGTGCATGTGGAGGAGCGTGACAGTGAGCAGTCTACTACTTTTTAATGTTGAAGATCAGAGGGTCCAGTGCAGCACAGAATGGGCATAGGAGGGCTGGAAAGTTACAGATATGCTTGGCAACCCTGAAACGAGTCTCGCTTAAGTCTAAATATATAAGATGGAAGGCTCAGAATCCCATAGAACTTTCCCAGTCCTCTCTCTGTGCTCTGGTTCCACCACTGTCCCCTGCTCAGAATTTGCGCCTTTAGGACTCTTCAGTATTTGGAAGTACTTTCATCTCCAAGTAATTCTGAAGACTGGAACATCTATGCTTCGCATGGACAAAACCGGACTCATGAATGCACAGTATGGATCCGCTACCTGGTTTCCCAAAGTGCTTTGGGGTAGAAGGCTGTGTAACATAATTACCTAGGCTAATCATCACTGGGAGGGTGAGATTACAAACTAATATACAGCAATATATAAATATAAGTGGCTTTTGATGCTGAAACCAAGATAATGGGTGCCCTGAATAATTTATTCTTGAAAATACAACTAAAGTGAGAAGCATATGGTGGCTGTCACATTGATTTCCTTGTAAACAATACCAGTTGCCTGACAGTGCTGATCTGCTTGGATGCAGTAGTATCCTAATCACACACACCTGAAACGAGCATACAGCTAATCCAGTCAGGCTTGGAGGAACTTAAGCGAAAAGGGGAAAAAATAATTCCGTACACTGCAAAGTGAGAAGTTAAATAGTAGATCAAAAAATGTTTGATATTTGCCATGTAATTTGTTCATGTTGTTTGATCCACAATAAGTCTGCATGTCCTCATCCTTACTACTGGCAGACGAGAAAAAAAAAAAAGACAGCACCAACTGCAATTATCTATACCGCACCCACTAACATTACCATAGGCTAAAAGGTTGTTTTTTAGAGCCTGAGCCTACTAAAGCAGTTGTCTGCTTCTGTGTGCTTATCAGCATCTGTAACATTGATGTGTAACTGAAAAGCAGACACAACTGCGTTAGTGGGCTCATTCACACTAGGGGTGTTTTCGGCCTTTTTTCAAGCGCAGGCGATTTTTAAAATTGCCCACAAAACGCTGGTGCAATGAATCTCTATGAGCTCTGTGCAGCTAATGCATGAGCATTAGGAGTCTGAGTAATTTTGGGCACCCAGAGTCGGAGTTAGACTCCTCAGTTTCTAAAATCAGCGACTCCGAGTCTGTAGTCGGATGATTTTTGTACAAAATCCACTGCCCTGGTAAGTATAATGCTCAACACACACCATACAATCTTGGTTGTACAGATTTACCAAATCTATGTAGTAGAAGGGCCAACAGATTGAAAATACCTTGAATGATTGATTGGATAAGCTCTTATACTACATGAAAGTGGTAAGATTGAACAACCAAGATTGTATGGTGTGTGTTGAGCTTTAGACTAAGGAGTCGGAGCAATTTTGGGTACCCGGAGTTGGAGTCGTGGTTTCATAAACTGAGGAGTCAGAGGTGGAAAATTTTTGCACCGACTCCACAGCCCTGGTTTAAATACATTGTATTTATTATTTTCTGGGTCAAAGAGTTTATTTCCTGACTTGCGTCAGGGAGAGAATTACAAAAGCGCTTAGAAAAGCGTTTTTACCATAAAAGCAGCACGCAATGGAGCGCCGGGAGGGGAAAAAAAGAGCACAAATAGCGTGCGTTTTTAGGCGTGAATGAGGCCTTATAGATATACATGTGCACAGAGGGAGATACTGCTTGCTTGGCAATTGACAAATGCATTTATTTCCCACAATGCAACAAGGTTCAGAGGCAGAAAACTGTCAGGTCCTGACATCACACGGGAAAGGGGATCCACCACAATATCAGCCATTCTGAACCCCCTGATGATCTTTGAGAAAAGGTAAAGATTCTCGTAGCAAAGGAAGTATCACCTACTGATTGGGATGAAGTTCAATCCTTAGTAACAGTACCTCTTTAAGTCAGAAACAACTGATCTGCATGCTTGTTCAGAGTTTATGGCTAAAGGTATTTCTCGTGTGAAAGGGTTATTGGCTACTGATTGGAAGGAAGTTCAATCCTTGATTAAAGTTTCTCTTTATGTCTGCTTTCATATTCCTCCCGCTGCCTGGATGTCACACTGGACTCTGTCCTCTTTTATCCCCAACATCCAAAGCATTAATAGGGCCCACGATTTCCATTTATGCAATATCTCCAAGATCTGCCCCTTCCTGACCCCAGACGCTGCCAAACTGGGTGAGAGTCCATGCCCTCATAATCTCCCACTTGCACTACTGCAAGACCCTTTGTGAGGCCTCTCTCTCTGAATCCATATCTCTAAGATCCGCCCGTTCTTGACCCTGGATACTGCCAAACTCCTTGTTCATGCCCTAATCCTCTCCCACCTGGACTATTGCAACACCCTCCTGTCTGGCCTCTCCTCCATGCAAAGCCCTCCACTGGCTCGGCCTACAAAACTGTACACTGTCTGACTTACTTCTCTAGCCTAATCAGCAGATACATACCAGTTTGCCCACCCTGCTCCTTCAACAACCTTCTCCTAACCACCCAACGCATCTTGCACGCCTATGCGTGACTACAGGACTCCCCATGCCTCCTTCCATAGCCAGGAGAGTTCTGGGCTTGCACAGTAACTAAACACTGCTACTACACACAATGCTCCCAGCCATAAGAGCATGATCGAGGAGGCATGCGCCCAGCACTGGGTATGCACAGTGGCTGGGGATTCACTGAGTTGACCAGCTTACAGAGGGGGACAGCACCACCACCACCACCTTATTCTTCAAGGTGTATTCCAGTGGAACTGTAGGGTATTATATATCAGATCAAGGTTTTCAGAATTCTGACTTTTTTTGTTTTTTGTATAGTTTCATCTATGATTTGAAAAATGTTTTTTGTTTTTTTTTTAGGGGAAGATGGAATTAGAAGAGACAATAAAAGTCTGGAAGCAAACTACCCATATAATGCGATACTTCCATGAAACTGAAAGTCCACGTCCTACTGATTTTCTCAGCAAATTTTATGCTGGTCAGGACTTCTGATTTAATCTTATGGCAAAATAAATTTATGTTCGAACTCTAAGCATCTTTTGGCATTTTTATTTGTGCATTATATTTTGTAATAGAGCAAAATACAGTACCAGCTGCTATGTCCAACATTTTTCTGGGAACTGCTAAGTTCATTAACGATCATAGTTTCTATTTTTTTTCCCTTCTCCACTTGGTCACCTCTAATTTCTGGACCGCAAAGCATGGAACAGCCACAGTGAGTAGTGTTGTGTATCTGTGTAGAAGAAACACCATAAAGAATTGCGTGGTGGGGAGCAAGCCAATGAATTTCCTACCTTTGCAGCAACAAGCCATTGTCTGTTTCACTGTGGCTTATATAAACCAAGGTGAGGCTGGAACCGCTGTAAAGGTGGTTACTAACGATACAATTAACGATCGTTTACAAACGACTCTTCGTATGGACGATCGGAAATGATTGTTTGGAACCACTAAAGGACAAATCTAACCAATCCAATCAGATTAATGAAATCTAAAAAAATGGATCGATTTCATAGATCTGATCGGATTGCTTTGTCCATTAGTGGTCCCAAACAATCATTTCCAATCGTTCACATGAAGAAGTTTGCAAACAATCATTCATAAAATGGTATTGTTAGTGGCCACCTTTTTAAACTCATCGATTGTGTCTAACAAATCCCAACCACTATAAAACCCATGAATATTTTAGTTCTCTACCTTCTCTATCAGAAAAAGGTCCTCAAGTTTAATGTTTCCCACGTTCCTTCAACTGCACAGTGCTGTCTACTTTTTATAGGTAAATTGGTTGTTCAATGACCACTTTCAAGTGGAGATCATTTAGCACTGTACTCTTACATGATACAGATCTCTTTAAAAAAAAAAATGTATCTGAACTAGTCAGGGAAAAATAACAGTACACCTATAGAGGGTATTTTTGTGAAATGAGACATTTGAACTCATTGTATTTTTGTTTTCATTGCAATTTAAATGTATTAGTAGTTAGGACTCAAATGTCTCTAACTCCTTTCTCCAGAGCCCTGGATCTCATACTGCATGTCAGCTGGACAATGTACTGGGCTTTTGTCTTTGATGTAGGATTTGAGCCCTAAACAAGGGTTTACATTCTAACTCAAGCCACTATGTAAAACAGAAATGGCGTTAGGACCATCACCATGGTGTGGAATTGCTTTGCTTCAGGAGGGAATCATGCACTTCACTAAAAAGATGTCATAGTAGAGCTGGGTCCCTAATTGGAATCCCAGCCAGAGCACTATCTGCACTGAGTTTGTATGTTCTCCAGGAAACTTCACACCCACATCCCAAAAACAAGGATAAGGTTAATTGGCTTTCCTTTAAAATTGGACCTAGCCTATTATGCTGGGAATACACTGTTTGTTTCTGCTCTCGATCATTTTTGCCACTCGATTCTGCAGTTGATTCTCTTATCTTCCGCTCGTTTTCCATTCACTTCTATCAGAAATCGAGCAGCAAAAGAATCGAAAGGGAAATCGGACATGTTGGAAATTATCAGTTGAACCATCTAATCGGCTAAAACACGAAACGTGTATTCCTAGCATTGTGTACTAATAATGTATTAATCACTGTTGTAAAGATTAGATTGTGAGCCCCTGAGTGGACAGTTGCGCTGGGGAAGATGTCAGGGCTATATAAATGAGGAAAATTATATACTGTAGTTATACTGCGGCATTAATAATTGGGAGGAGAAGTATAGAGGGCGGCATTGAAGGAAGCCACGCGGCGAGTGGTGTAACACACGGAAGGGAATTGCTTCCCCGTTTGGTGCATTCGCAAACAGCTGGAGGGGACCCAAGTGAAGGAGAGGGGGTCTGACCCCATCCCCTGTGCCCACTACCCCATCCAGCTTTGTGCCCCCCCCACCCCATTTTTTAAATACGCAAACTGACTGAAAACGTATGCTGCAAAAAGGCGGCACGGATCAGTTTGCGTTCTGGTTTTTTAAAACCGGAGCCCGAACCACGGATCGCGTTCTGCAACCGTAGCTAGTGTGAACCAAGCCTAAGTGCAAACTTACTTGGCCAAATAAATGGATTCTGGATTCTGATTTAGCTGAAAAAAGAACCAATTACTAAACTTTCCTGCAGTAAAACCTTAAAGGGGGACTTCAGCCTAAACAAACATACTGTCATTAAGTTACATTAGTTATGTTAATTAGAATAGATAGGTAATATCTCTTACCCACCCTGTTTTAAAAGAACAGGCAAATGTTTGATTCATCGGGGCAGCCATCTTTTTGGTTGAAAGGAGGTGACAAGGAGCAGGAGCCACAGTTCCAACTGTCCTGTGTCCTGATCACCCCTCCCAGCTGCATGCGCTAGGCTTCAAATGTCAAATTCAAAATGTTAAAAAAAAAAAAAAAAAAAATTGCACCAAAACAGAACATCATCAGAAATCCCATCATGCTTTGCACAGCTTCAGAGGGAAAAAGCCCGGGCAGTTTTCTTCTGTGCAGCTAAAAATGAGGCTTTTATAAGAGAAACAAAGTTCGGATGCTGTGAAACTGTTAAAGAAACACCAAGCCTTTTCAGTGCTGCTGAGTCGATTTTTAGTCCGGGGGTTCACTTTAATTTGCCTTCTCCTGACAGGTAAGAGACTTTGGGCTTCTATCTACTGTTTTAGGAAACCAGGACTGAATTCCATAAGCTTTTTTGCAAAGATTAACTGCAGTTTTTATTAACGCTTGCTGTACTGGAAGACAGGCTTACTTCAATTATAGCTAGCACTATACGTACCTATGTTTATCTCTTCATGTCACTTCAGGTATGCTTTAAAGAGGAACTCCAGTGAAAATAGTTTAATAAAGTTTCATTTTTACAATAATTATGTATAAATGATTTAGTCAGTGTTTGCTCATTGTAAAATATTTCCTCTCCCCGATTTACATTCTGACATTTATTACATGGTGACATTTTTACTGTGGGCAGGTTATGTAGCTGCTGCTAGCTGTTTTGGCTGTTGGAGACAGCTGTAACAGCTATTTCCTGTCTGTGAACCTTGTTACATTGTGGTAAACTGTCAAAAGTACCGCGGTCCTCAGAGCTTCTTGTGGGAGGGGTTTTACCACAATATCGGCCATACAGCGCCCCCTGATGGTCTGTTTGTGAAAAGGAATAGATTTCTCATGTAAAAGGGGGTATCAGCTACTGATTGGGATAAAGTTAAATTCTTGGTTGGAGTTTCTCTTTAAGCTATATAAGAACCAGCCTCTGTGTCCTAATAGCAGTCTTCAAACCCGCCTCGGGTTCTCTTTAACTGTATGTGTAGTATGGATAATGAATAGAACATTACTAGCAAAGAAAAGACATTTTTATTTTGCAAAATTCTGTCACATTTGCAGTTTTAAAACCACACTGTCTTTTAAAGTGGACCTGAACTCTTGCAAAGGTCAGAAGGAAAACCGAGAAATGTACCCTGAGGCCTGGTGCACACCAAAAACAGCTAGCAGATCCGCAAAATGCTAGCAGATTTTGAAACTTTTTCTTATTTTTCTGTAGCGTTTCAGCTAGCATTTTGCGGTTTTGGGAAGCGTTTTGGTGTAGTAGATTTCCTGTATTGTTACAGTAAAGCTGTTACCGAACAGCTACTGTAACAAAACGCCTGGCAAACTGCTCTGAAGTGCCGTTTTTCCTATGCTTAACATTGAGGCAGAAACGCCTCCGCAATCTAAAATCTGCAGCAGCCCGGGAGTATGCGTTTCTGCAAAACGCCTCCCGCTCTGGTGTGCACCAGCCCATTGAAATACATTACCCAAGCGGATCCGCACTCGCAAGCGGATCGCAAACCGCATCCGAACCGCTCTGGTGTGCACTAAGCCTGAATGTATTTAGAGGGTGTAGCCTGTTTAATTCCCTCATTTGTGCCTAATCACAAATTGTAGTTTGATCCTCCTATGTCACATGACTGCCTATGGCAGAGATGGGAGATGAGCCCATTTGAAAGCACAGGCTGTAAGCAATATGTCTGCTTTCATGAATCAGGAAGTAGAAACTGCAAAACATTTCTAGGATTTGAAGCAGCTGTAACAAATACATGTTTTTTGTTAAGGCCCTTTTTCACAGTGGGACGTTAAAGTTGCACGAAAACAATGCAGACTAACGCACAGCAAAACAAAGTCTGTGCCACATTCACAGTGCACACGTTGAGTGTAACGTGTAGCAATATTTAGAAATTGCTGCATGCTATGCGTCTAGCAATAAATTTGCTGCATTGTGTGTTGCACATGCTCAGTAATGTTTTTGTTTTTTTTAAATGTAACGCATGTGCCGTTTTCGTTCCATCAGTATGCGACAAACGGCGCACCAAGAGACACATAACGCAGTGCAAAATAACGTCCAATTTCATAACCTACATGTGCTGCGTTAAGGGCACGTTGTGCAACTTTAACGTCACATCAAACACAACGTTCCACTGTGAAAGAGGCTTTAAAGGATACCACAACTGACATGTGGCATAATGAGATAGACATGGGTATGTACAGTGCCTAGCACACAAATAACTATGCTGTGTTCCTTTTTTTCTTTCTCTGCCTGAAAGAGGTAAATATCAGGTATGTAAGTGGCTGACTCAGTCCTGACTCAGACAGGAAGTGACTACAGTGTGACCCTCACTGATAAGAATGTCCCCCTTTTTTATCTCTTTCTTGCTCTCAGAAGCCATTTTCTTCTAGGAAAGTGTTTTATAGTTGGAATTTCTTATCAGTGAAGGTCACACTGTAGTCACTTCCTGTCTGAGTCAGGACTGAGTCAGCCACTTACATACCTGATATTTACCTCTTTCAGGCAGAGAAAGAAAAAAAGGAACACAGCATAGTTATTTGTGTGCTAGGCACTGTACATACCCTTGTCTATCTCATTATGCCACATGTCAGTTGTGGTATCCTTTAAAGATTATCATGCTGTTGTGTATCAGAGCAGAGAGGAGTTCTGAGTTCAGGTCCACTTTAAGCTATAAAATAAAGCATAAATAATGACCCTTTAAACATTCCTTAACCTCCGTAGCATTCAATTTATGCAGGATTTCTGTGCAAAAAGCGGTTCAACTAATTTTCGTGAAATTTTTGCTTGCAACTTGCTAGAATCCGTCAAGCAAGGGTCTAGTATCTATTTTGAGTATAATACGTTTCAAATACAAAATCATGTTAAAGTTAAATTAAAAATTCTAAAATAAACTTTTTAATCACAGAAATATCCCCCTCAAATATGGATGAAGAAATAAATCTACAGATGCAGAAATAAATACTGTCCAGTGCTTACCTAAAGCATCTCCCTGGTGTACACATGCACACTTGCCTGTCATTTATCGCCACAGCTGTTTATGCAAAAGCAGCATTTTGATTTAGATTTTTTTCAACTGTCTGGAAGCAGCAGGGTCTGGTTGTTCTGGGGTCTATTAGCACCGCACTCCTGTGTCCCCCTGCGGATGAAAAATGACGATCGCTGGGAATTGCCATTGAAAGTCAACAACTGCTTTTCTGCACGCTTGCAGAAAAGCATTTGGATGAGACACAGGGCAGGTGATTGAGACATCCGCCTGAACCAGCCCTAAAGGTTCATACACACGCTGGTCTGAACTGAGTGGTGCCCCATAACTACTGCCATGGCAGGGGTGGTCATTATGGTCAGACCAGAGTGACTATATCAGGTGCACAACAATTGCATGACGATGTGGTGTGTTTGATTTTTAGCAACACCCGACTTCTGCACAATAGAGTTGTTCTCGCTGCTCCCACCACCAGAAATTTCTCTATTACGCACGCTCATAGTTTCTCTGCTCCGCCCTGCATAGCAAAAGACGCATCGTGTGCAAAGGCTGATGACACTTCTGTACAGGGTTAGTGCACTGGTGCCTTTGGCTGACGACGCCTCTCTGACAACAAGCGCATCTGACAGAGCGGCTTCTAGCGGGTGGGGAGGTGCCAAGAACAATGCCGTTAGGTTATGCTTAGGCATAGCTAAAGGTCCGCCATGCCAGATCTTTAGGGATCATCATTGGGCTGCTGCACAACTAAGCCATGCTAGTAGTTATAGTCCGTCACTGCCAAGTTCAGACCAGTGTGGCAATAAGTGTCATATTCTGTACAATATACAGTATAGTATATTCCAGAACTGAATTTTCTGCAATGCTGTAATATCTGCCTTCTGCCAGTAGGTAGTTCACATACACCATTATAACTCTTTCCGGGCCAGTTTTCAGCATTGACGAAGCTATCTCGTCCATACAGTTAGTAGCAAGTTTAACAACAACTCAGCCTCATCCTTGCCACCAGGAAGGTTAAAGGAAACCTTAACTGAGGGATTATGGATGTTTCCTTTTAAACAATACCAGTTGCTCGTCAGTCCTGCTAATATCTTTGGCTGCAGTAGTGGCTGAATTACACACCTGAAACAAGCATGCAGCTAATCCAGTCTGACTTCAGTCAGAGCCCCTGATCTGCAGGTTTGTTGAGGGGCTGTGGCTAAAATGATTAGAGACACAGGATCAGCAGGAGAGTCAGGCAACTGGTATAATTTTAAAAGGAAAAATCCATATCCTTCTCAGTTTAGGTTCCCTTTAAAGCAGGGGTCTCAAACTCAATTTACCTGGGGGCCACAGGAGACAAAGTGAGGATGAGGCTGGGCCGCATAAGGGATTTCACAAAAAAGTGCTCAAATGTCATTAAGTTTTAATGATTTCTTATGAACATATTAACAGTTTTAATGATTTCTTATGAACATGAAGTGTCCAGAACATGAATAGAACATTGAGTGAAGATTAGTGATGGGTCGTTCGCGAACGAGCCGGCTCTAAGAGCCGGCTCTTTGAAGTGAATCAGAGGAGCCGATGCTCACTCTGAGAAGAGCCGATGCCTCAGCCGCCCCTTTTAGCTCTGCTTTGCTCCGTAATAAAGGGCGCTGAGGCATTCTGGCAGATGTAGTCCTCCTCTTGCAGCTTGTAGGATTATTTGGGGCGGAGCAGAGCAGTAGCAGGAGGGATTGCCCCAGTCAGAGAAGCAGTCTGGAGTTGGCATGGAGACGGGGGCGGGGCTTTTAATCCGATTCTGAGTGGTGTCTAGTGATATTTAATTAAGAGCCGATTCAGAGCCGTAAGAGCCGGCTCTTTAATGGGAGCCGATTCAGAAGAGCCGATTCTCTGAGAAGAGCCGGAATTCCCATCACTAGTGAAGATCATCAACAGTTCTTCTGAACATGACACCCCTTGCATTGATTTTTATTCAAAATCACATTCTCACTGAAGCGATCTTTTTTTTCCTATTTAAAATTTAACTTACAGGTCGCTTCAGTGGTCCCATACGAGTGATCCACTACGTCCCCGCCTCTAAACGAGGGCTGCAAAGCCCCCAAATCGCCCGGGGGGCAATCCGCCGACATTTCCTGGAAGGGGCAAAGCTTTCAGCTTCAGCTCTGCCCCTCCTGACATCAATCGCGGCGCATCGCCGCCTCTGCCCGCCCCTCTCACTCTTTCTTCACAGAGAGGCAGCGATTCGCCGCGATTGACGTCAGGAGGGGCAGAGCTAGAGCTGAAGCTGAAAGCTCTGCCCCTTCCAGGAAATGCCGGCGGATTGCTCCCCCCGGGCGATTTGGGGGCTCTGCAGCCCTCGTTTAGAGGCGGGGATGCAGCAGATCACTCGTATGGGACCACTGAAGCGAACTGTAAGTAGGCAAAACAGTTCGCTTCAGTGAGATGGATGCGGCGGATTATATGGGAGCACAGAGGCGAAGTATAAGGAAGGTTTTCCCGGCGCGGGTCAGAAAATACTGTATCGAGTGCCGCAAATGGGCCGTGAGTTTGAGACCCCTGCTTTAAAGGGAACCTGAAGAGAGTAAAATTATTTAAAATATACATGACGTAGCTGAAAATGAATATTACATAATAACCTCACCTTCAGTTCCTCTCAGAAGCTCACCATTTTCTTCTTACAGTGATTCCTTCCAGTTCTGAAAATATTTAGTCAGAACCGAAATATACCAGTTGCTGTCAGTTATATATCAGCAGCTGTCAGTTACAGCACAACTTAGTGTGCTGACCAAGAAGCTGTTATGGGGTAATGGCCATTTTTAAAATGGAGGATGGAGAATTCCATTGATCAGTGCACAAACAGGAAAAAGCAGAGAAGGAGATTGAGGAGTAGACTACACAGGAGATAAATTTGACCTGTGTATCGTTATTTTGACTTTTTATTTTCAGTTCAGGTTCTCTTTAAATAAAACCTTATGAGGCTTTGTTCACATTGCTTTCCGCTCGTGTGGCCGTTCGCATTGGCCGTTTTTGGAGAGGTTTTTTTCTCCTCCCAGTGGGCGATTCCTTTTTGTGCAAAGCGCATTTGTACGCACTTTTCCCTAGCAATTTGATAACATTGCCAGCTGCAGGCCAAATTATCAGATTGACCTGTAATTACAGAGCTATTAAAGAAGAGGAATTCTCAGCTTCCCTATGTGTACAGCAGAAACTTTTCTGCATTATTTACACAGCTTAGATATCAACAAAATCTGATTATGGTGGACAGCAATAGTAATTTTATCAATTAGCAGCAAGTGAAATGAAAAGTTTGAGTATTAAGGCTCATACACACATCAGACTATAGTCTTTGGAAAATGAAAGATCTCAGACCAATCTTACCACCCTTCATGTAGTATGAGAGCCATGCCTACACAGTCTATTCTATGGAACTGAACTCCCCATCAGAAAAAAATCTTTGTAAGATGCTGCACACACAGATGCTGTACAGACACAAAAGATCAGTATCTGCAAAAGATCTGTTCCTGCCAAAGATCCGTTCCTGCAAATTGCATTCATAGTCTATGAGATCTGCAGATCATACACACGATTTAACTGACATTCATCTGCAGATCTGAAAATCTATCCTGGTGGATCTAATCTGCAGATGAATGTCAGTTAAACAAGGTGTGTATGATGATCTGCAGATATAGACTATGAATGCATTTTGCAGATACTGATCTTTTGAATGTCTACAGCATCTTGCAAAGATTTCTGTCTGATGGGGAGTTCAGCTCCATAGAATAGACTGTGTAGGTATGGCTCTCATACTACTACCAAGAAAGGTTAGATAAACTGGGTTTATTTAGTCTAGAGAAAAGCCACCTTAGAGGAGATCTAATTAACATGTATAAATACATCAGAGGGCAATATAATAGCTTGGTGGATGAGCTTTTTGTCCCTAGGCCTTCTGAAAGGACTAGAGGACATGATCTGCGCATGGAGGAAAAACATTTTAGCCATTTATTTAGGAAAGGGTTCTTTACAGTAAGAGTGATTAAGATGTGTAATGCACTGCCACAGGAAGTCGTTATGGCAAACTCTATACCTGCATTTAAAGGGGGCTTAGATGCTTATCTTGCGTTGAAAGACATCCATGGCTACAATTACTAGGTAATGCCTAATTATGTTGATCCAGGGATTTTATCTGATTGCCATCTGGAGTCGGGAAGGAATTTTTCCCTTTGGGGGCTAATTGGACCATGCCTTGTAAGGGTTTTTTCGCCTTCCTCTGGATCAACAGGGATATTTGAAGGAGCAGCCTGGAGTTGTACTTTGTACTGGTTGAACTCGATGGACGTATGTCTTTTTTCAACCAAAATAACTATGTAACTATGGAAGGGGGTAAAATTGGTGTGTGATCTTTCATTTTCCAAAGACTATGGTCTGATGTGTGTATGAGCCTTAACTCTTTCCAGTAACTTGGAAACCAATCATATGTGTTTAGCCATTTTGCCCCGTTCACATCAGCCAACGCGGATGCCTGTGCGTTCGGAACGCAACACGTACTAACGCACGCCATCTGCATTTGCATGCGTTGCGTGGCTAATGCCATTCACTGAAAGTGAATGGGTCAGCTGCACGTAAAAAAAAAAAAAAAAAAAAAAATTTCGTGCAGCATGTGTTCTCGGAACACATGCAGTGTGAAGATCAGACAGTGCAGTCTATGGACTTTCTGATGTCCTGCGTGTTGGGCTCCTGCACGCATTGCAGAAATCCGGACGGCAACGCGTGCAATGTGAACGGGGCCTCAGTGTTTTCCTGTGTTCAATGCTTTAGACTAGTGTTCCCCAACCCTGTCCTCAAGGCCCACCAACAGTGCATGTTTTGTGGAAATCCAGAGAGGTAGTTAATCAGCTCTGCTGAGACACTAATTACCTAACCTGTGCATGTTTGTGGTTTTCTGCAAAACATGTACTGTTGGTGGGCCCTGAGGACAGGGTTGGGGAACTCTGCTTTAGACCACAGATTAAATTTCACAGATGGCACAAGGTTACCTGATTGAAACAGAAGGGATCAATAAGGTAGCGCCACAGCCCAGCCTCCCACTCTGTAGTCCAACCCCAACACTATGGTTTCAGTGTAATCACCCAAGATTGCTCTTTGAGAAGATATCAGGGGATTACACCACAGCCAGTGCTGGGGGCAGGCTACAGGGCTGGAGGCTGGGCTATGGCGCAGGTAACCCAGCCTCCAGAAAAAGCCACCATGGTGTAATTCCATAAAGGGGGTGGTGCCTTTGCCTTATATGACGTGCAGTGGATGAGGTGGTAACTACAATTGTGGCTATCGTACTGTGTTATAACTTATAGAGTGTCCCTGACACAAACTGTAACACATATACCAGTTTTGAATGAATTTCCTAAAATGTAAACCAGGACAACACTGTTTAAGAAATAAGTAGTAGTTGATAAAAAAAACACACCTCTTGCAAAGCTGCCACACTGGGGGGTTGAACTGTCAGCTTGTACTGTATGAGTTTTGTTCCCTACATGAATCTATTTAAAGTGGACCTGAACTCTTGCACAGAACATAAGGGAAAACATAACAAATGCACCCTGTATGTATTTAAAGAGTTTAGCTTATGTAATTCCCCCTCATTTGTGTCTAATCACTAGTTGTAATTTGATCTCCCCCATGTCGCCTCAGGAACACGTTACGGCTCGGTTCCCATGTGTGCCGGATCATATGTGGCCAGTGGGAGTAGACCACTCTGATGGTATGTTGTGATCTGGCTGGAGCCTGGGGTGGATGCGTTACCACCATAGTCTATATGGAGAATATATCTGCTCTTCCAGGATTATTGCAGACTGAACAGACGTGAGGCCCATTTACTACAACAGAACCAACAGATCTATTGCAGATTGACAAATGGTTAAACTCGATGGACATATGTCTTTTTTTCAACCCAAATAATTATGTACCTATGTAAATGTGAACATATAAAATAGGAGCCATTCACTGTCAGTTTTGCGATGAGCTGAGAACGGACAAAAAAAAAAAAGTCCATTCTCTGCTAAAGTGAGAACACAACCTTAAGCTACATACACACATGCGACAACGATCGTTCGTTGTCAACGACAAACTAACTTTTAATTGATGAAAGAACGACCTAAGTAGAGTTAGTTTTAAAAGGTGTGTAACGATCAGATCGTTAGAACGAACGTTACACCACGTAAAAGTAACTATTGCGCCTGCGCATAAAAATGAAAAGTTCCATGGAGAACTAGTGAAATGCGCATGTCAAGCCTAGTACAAACGACCATTTCCAACGATGTACTACCTTTGCAAACGATCATCGTTGGAAAAAAATCCGCCAAGCTAGATCGTTCGTTTTTAACGATCTAGCTCGTCCGTCGTTAGACTTAAAGAAAACCTGAACTGAAAATGAAAAGTCAAAATAAGCATACACAAGTCATACTTACCTTCCATGTAGTCTACTTCTCAGTGTCTTTCTCCTGTCCCGCGTCCTATTTGTTCACTATGATCAAGGGAATTTTTTCGTCCTCCATTTTGAAAATGGCCATTACCCATAACAGCTTTCTGGTCAGCACACAGTTAAACTGTAACATCGCCCACTTGAGCCATAGGGAAACATGGACATTACCTGGTACATCAGTTTTCCTCTCAGCTATAACTGACAGCAACTGATATTTTACTGACAGCAACTGATATATTTAAGATCTGACAAAATATTGTCAGAACTAGATGGGATTATTGTCAGAAGAAAATGGTGAGCTTCTGAGAGGAACTGATGGTGAGGTAACTATGTAATGTTCATTTGAAGTTACCTCATGTGTTTATTTTAAATATTTTTACTCAGTACAGGTTCTCTTTAATGGTCGTTGTCTGCTTTTTTTTTAAACAATCGTCGTTTGAAACGATCGGGGAATGATAGTTTCAAACTACTATAGTCGCATGTGTGTACGCACCTTTAGGCTCATCTCCCATCTGTCGTCAAACCATGTTCGGCCAGTGGGAGCAGAGTGGGGAGTCTCCGCTCTGATGGTCCTCTGTGGTCTGGCTGGAGCCCAGGGAAGATGTATTACCATTATAGACTAGGGCCTCAATTCACTAAGTAGTTTAGACTAGTCTACTGATGATTTGGTCAGTTGCATCAAAGGGGAATTCACTATTAGCAATTGTTTTAGACCTGGTCTAAACCATTTGGTAATTAGGTGGGTAAAGCAGGGGAAATGATCAAAAGATGCAATTCACAAACAAGTAGCTATGACTGACATCCTTCTCCTCTGATGAGCTCTCCTCTGCATAATTAATTCAAATGGTTCCATCCTCACATCTAAAATACCTCACAGAATTACTTTAAGGACAGAAATCAGCTGGTCTAATCTCTGTCAGAAAAAGTGGGCGTAGTTACTCCTTGTTTGCCTTTGTGAATTGTGTAATTACGGAGTGTTAGTCCAGGTCTAAAAACAGGTCTAAAACATTACACCAAACCATCAGTAGACTAAAAACCATCTGTAGAGTAATCTAAACTGCTTAGTGAATTGAGGCCTATATGGGGAATGTATCCACCATTCCGAGATTATCATGGACTGCACAGAAGTGCTATCCTCTTATCTCATTAACCAATGGATCCGTTGCAGACTGACAAGGGTGAACGGCTCCCATATAGAAAATACGAGCAGTTCACTCTCAGTTTTGTGATGCACTGAAACAAAAAAATAATTGTTTTACTCTCAAGTGGAAACACAGCCTTATGGGTGAACCCAGCCATAGAAAAACAAACTGATGCAAACTGTCAGGGCTAGGACGGAACTGTATTCCTTTAATGTGTGAACCCAGCCTTACAATGGATATGAGGCAGCAACTGACATAGCACAAATATAAAATGGGTATTTACTCTGAAGAAAAAGGTTCAACCTTGTCAGAAAGGTTATGTGCAGACAGATTGGATGTCTGTCTGGATTGGCCAATTTTACCACATCTATGTAGTATGAGGGCTTCCCTCTACATTCTGTTTATAGTATTCAAAATCTGTGGGCCCTCAAACTATGTGGCAGTGGGACAATTGACCAATTATTTGTTAAACTTGAATGTGTATACTCACTTTTAGTATTATTACATTTATAAATCACCAACATATTCCATGGCGCTAGTATAGATGAACATAAGTAAACAAAAGCTATGTAATTATTTGCAAGAATCATACACTCTGGAATGCATCCCAGTTCATGTGACTTTAATTAAAACATGAATATGCAACAATTAAAGTTATTTAAATTACAAACATGTTAAACCACATTGCAATGGCTTTGGTCTACATTGGTAAATATCTAAAGCTACGTACGGGTGCTAGATTTCTATTATCTGAAATGATCATTTTCAATTACCTTGGGTAAAACTCTAGTGATTTGGCTCAGAGGGACACCTGTACTGGTGTTAAATGACAGACATGAACAACCGACTCCCACTTGCCCTTGCCGAGTATCTGCTGTGTCCAGAACATAAAAGGCTGCTTGGTTGTAGTCGGGCAGAGTGTCTGTACACTTATTGTATCTAAATTGGCTACCCAAAACAATAACCAATGATCATTTCAATTAACTATTTAGCATCTGTACAGGCCATTAGGCCAATGGCTTGGTTATAAAATCCTCATTTTTCTGCTGCAGCAGCATATCTCAAACCGATCCTGGACTTCAATGCTGCATGTCTTGCAGATACTGTATATCCATACTAATTACTGGACAGTGTGGTCAACTGCAAAACGTGCACTGCTGGTGGAATTTGTAGACAGGTTTGAGAACCAATACTCTACAAAGAATAAATAATTTGCACTTACCCAAAATGAGATACATCTCACTTAACTATATCAACAGCACTTCTTGTGCCCAGTAGAATGTGTTATAACACTGTAGTGTAATGTAGGCAAGTACTGCAGAGACCTGTGGTATCTAGCACTTAGTAAATGCTAGAACATAAATGGCCAATAACTCCAAACAGATTTCCAAGTACTTCCTGCGACCACAAATAAAAACTTCATATATGCTGTTAAGGCTGACTGGCTTAAAATCAAAATGTAATCTCTTCTGGACACAGCCAATTGAAATCTAAGTCCTGTTTGCAGCCCCTTACCTCTGCAAGGTCACAGATTTCAACAGATTGGTTCCACGTACTCCCACCACATTCCCACTAGCAACACCAATGAACTCAGCTGTTTAATAACGGCTCAGTTCTGTATGCCGACCATTTAATCAGCTCCTGACCCCATGATCACTGTAAACTAATCACAGTGATGAGAGTAAAAATGAAAAAAATAAAAAGGCTCAGGTCCTTAAGGGTCCAGAGCCTGCGGGTCCGCAAAAGGTTAATATAACCTGGAAGGAATGGATGCTTCCTTTACAATGGTCTCTTGCATGTTTCAATAATATAAAGATATGTTATCTGAACAGAAACTACTTTCTAAATATAGAAAAAGGGACACATTACGGGAAGTAGGGAGGCAAAGTGGTCACTGCCCTTACCTTGCAGTACTACACTATCTGCATGGTATTTGTACTATACAGTATATAATTAGGGAAAACACTGTACAACTGTCACTACATATTTGCAATTCCAAATGTATCGGTTTAAGTAAAAAATAAGTTAGTATAGCAGAAAGGAGGTGGTTTTCCCTTTCTGTTATTTTCTTTCTTCTGAAAGAAAATGTATTTGGAACTTCTTTCTAAATTAATAAGGATCACCTATTTAACCACCCATGCATAAAGCAACCAGGCTTTCTCCTTCTGTACATTTGACCTATCCCATTAGTAAATCTGTATTCAGCATTAAATGAAAAACAAAAACAAATCATCAGCAGCATGATTACAAGAAATCTATGCATCAATTAACATATCCTTCAAAATGTACAGAAAATATAAACAAAGATAAAAACAGGTCATGTTTGCAATACAAATAAACATCCCCATAAATAGTGGAAAAAGGGAATATTTTTTTTCCCCCCCTCAGGGCCCGTTTCCACTAGAGCGAATCTGCATGCGTTTTCTGCATGCAGATTCGCACAACCAATACAAGTGGATGGGGCTGTTTCCACTTGTGCGGGATTCTGTGCGGTCTGCTGTGCAGAAAAAAAATCTGCACGACAGAGCCGGCAGATTTCGTATGCCACACACGAATCGCCGGTAATGTAATTTAATAGGAAAACCGCAAGCCCCACCCCCTCCCCCCCAAAAAACAGCTTGCCGGCATTGACATTGTTAAAAATCGCATAGCGCAAACCGCAAGCGATTCCGTGTGAAAATCCGCGGATTCGTTGACACATTTTCCGCGACGGAATCACAACGCACAAGTGGAAACGGGCCCTTAGACAGTATTTTTCTGCCAAAGTATGTAATGTCCATAGCTTGAAGCTGAACAGTGCATAATATTGGTGAATTCAGAGTGCAATGTTCCATACTGTGTTTTCTACTAACGCATGCTTACATTTCCTTTTGACTAGATTTAGTATGTGTCTGATGCCTCTTAAATATTAAGAGGTCTACAAAAGCTTCAATGTTTGGCAAATCTACTTAGTATCTATTGGAATGAAAATCAGGTTTTGATTTGCTCACCAAAAACATATTACATGCCTGTGAAGGAGCTATTACATCTTAAATAGAGTAGGCATAGTGTTTGGTGACAGCCAAAAATACTCGACCAAGCTATATTGCATGTAGCCCATGAAAAAGCCAAAGACCACATCAGTTACATTATGTCTACCCAACATAACTCTGGACAAACTGACCAGAACAGCCCACAGCATCACAAGGATCCTGACAGGCGTAGCCAGTACCAAGTGCTTAAGCATAAAACGGGACGCCATTGCTGCTCTCGTAGCATGGCCTGATGGAAAGGAATACTTGTCCACAGAGAAGGTGGCAAACATGTCCATGTGGTTTTGCGAAGGACGCCGACGTCTCACTAGCCCCTTAACGATTCCTACAAGAACGAGATCCAATAGCAGTGCTGCAGAAAAGAAAGTACATTTAATCAACAAAACTTATATTCAATTATTTTATACATGCTATGAACTAACAAATCTTCCTGCCTTTAGAAGAAACTGATTGTAGAATGCGTGTTGATTTTCCTATGAACGTTGACTAGTCTTAAAGAGAACTTGAGACGAGAAGCTTCTCAGATTCCATACTTCCCGGGGGCTTCCTTAAAGCGGAATATAATCCTGCATTTCAACTTTGCTCTAAAACATTATTTACAGCATATTATATGCAAAAAGCATTTTTTTTTTAACCAGACCAGCATTGGAAGTATTAAACACAGAGGTTTAAAGTTCCGTGGAGAGATATGCAGAAGTTCAGATTGTTACACTCTATTTAGTTAAATGTATCTATTGATAAATGTTACACACTCTTTGGCTGTCCTCCAGCTCCTCAGTCAGAGAGAGTGAGTCACATTTAATTATGTAAACAAAATGTATCTATGTCAGCTTCGGATGCGTCTGCAGAAATCTCCTGGAACTTTAAAGCTCGGTGTAACCCTTCCAATGCTGGTCTAGTAAAAAAAAAAATGCTGGTTGCATATAATATACTGTAAATAATGTTTTAGAGCAAAGTTGAAATGCAGGGTTATATTCCGCTTTAAGCCCCCTCGTCATCTCTTTGGGTGGCTCCGGTGTTCCGCAATTCAGCCTGGAAACCTGGCAGAGTCGCGTATGTGTGGCCCGGCCAGGCACGCTCCCCCATCGTGCTCCCGTCCCTGGGAGCGTACTGCACAAGCATAGAATGCTCCCACCCGTGGGAGCGCAATGGGGAGCACACCTGGCCAGGCATGCGTGGCGAAGCGTAACTCAGCCAGGCTTTCAGGCTGAATTGCGGAATACCGGAGCCACCCGGGGAGATGGCGAGGGACGAGCAGCCTTAAAGGGATACTGTAGGGGGGGTCAGGGGAAAATGAGTTGAACTTACCCGGGGCTTCTAATGGTCCCCCACAGACATCCTGTGCCTGCGCAGCCACTCACCGATGCTCCGGCCCCGCCTCCTGTTCACTTCTGGAATTTCAGACTTTAAAGTCTGAAAATCACTGCGCCTGCGTTGCCGTGTCCTCGATCCCGCTGATGTCACCAAGAGTGCACAGCGCAGGCCCAGTATGGTCTGTGTCTGCGCAGTACACTCCTGGTGACATCAGCGGGAGCGAGGACACGGCAACGCAGACCCAGTGGTTTTCTGACTTTAAAGTCAGAAATACCAGAAGTGAACAGGAGGCGGGGCCGGAGCATTGGTGAGTGGCTGCGCGGGTACAGGGTGTCTGCGGGGGACCATTAGAAGCCCCGGGTAAGTTCAACTCATTTTCCCCCGACCCACCTAGGGTATCCCTTTAAGGAAGCCCCAGGTAAGTATGGTACCTGAGACTCAGGTACGCTTTAAATCACTGACTTGATTCAGAGACTTTTCAAATAAATTAATTGAAAAAAGCAAATCCTAATAGCAATCAGGGTGGTAAGTGAATATAAACCAGGCACAGAGTACCGGGAAAGGGCGTAGATATATGCCTCCTGCCGTGATCGCCACTGTGTGTGATCCCATGCACGCATTCTCATTGCCACCAGTTAACACACAGATCAGTGAATAGGAACAGTTCC